>NC_055990.1:86413041-86721204 GCF_018446385.1 Zingiber officinale
AAAACTATTTGTAGTAACTATTTTGTTTTCTTTTACATGACAGGATAATTATGTGATACAAAAACAAGAGGATAAGTTACATTTTGAAGAGTCAAACAAGGATATCCTTTCAAGAGCACTTTCATCAGATGAGCATTCTGGGCATGTGAGGGGTGTCAGTGTAACACCCACGAAATTATAAGATAGGTATATGAATATTATTTTCCTTGGAGCATAGAAATGAAAAGAATAAGAGAAAAAGGAAAATGAAAAACAAAAGAAAATCTAGAACAAGAAGAGGTGAGGTCAAGGATTGAACCTTGAACCTCCCACAATTGATGGAGATAAATTGATGAATGATAACCATTAGGATGAGGAGAAATAATTGGATAAAAGGAATGAAAAATGTAGTTAAAGGAGAAAAGAAAACTAAGCAAAAAAACAAGAGAAAACCAAGTTGCTTACCTTTTTTCCCCTCTTGGTTAAGAAAAGGAGCAAGCAAAAGAAGGATTTACTACTTCCCTTCCTCTCTCTATTTTCATGGGAATTAATGGAGTGGGGGAAAAGAGGAGTTGAGGGAGTGAATGAGGACATGTTTCATGGGCAAGGGAATAAATAGCTTGGGAGAAGAAAAAAAATAAGGGATTAAATCATTTTTCCTCCTTCCTCTTGCTTCTTCATTCCTCACCGAACCAAGAACTCTCTCCCTCTCCTTTGTCCGAGAGCTAAGCTAAGCTTCTCTTCAAGAAAAACAAAGTTTAGAGAGGAGACCTTCAAGTTCTAGCCCTTACAAGCAAAGGAAACAAAAGGAGGTACAAGAAGAAGAAGCTTCCACCTTCCTTATCACCTAGAACACTTTTCTCTCTAAGGAAAACCACAAGCGAAAGGATGTAAGTTCCCCTCACCTGTGGTACAATAGCTCTTATTTTTCTATGAAGATTCGGTCACATAAAAAGCTAAGAAAACATCATGAAGAAATTCTAACCAAGATAAGACCAAAGGAAGGACCTAGAGAATGAAAGGATCTAAAATTAAATATGCTTGATATTTCTCTTGTAGCATGTATTTTATGGTAAGGATTTATCTATGTTAAAATGTTTGGTAGAACTTAGATTCATGAGTATTCGGCCATGGTAGAACTAAGGGCCTAGGAGAGCTTTAATTTAAAACTAAGTATGCCAAGATCTCCTTAAGATAAGATATGAAACTATTATGATATGCCCATGATTATATGTTAAGTTAAACTCTATTTCATGTCCATGAAGGTTCGGTTAGGTTTGGATTTTTAAAGCCTAGGAGAATTTAAAGCAAATCTAAGATGCTCATGATCTCCTTGATGAAATGTTATGTAGCTAATCCAATGTGCTTATGTTTATTGTTGTATGGAAATTAAATTCATGCTCTATATCATTCGGCCACTTCATGATTTAGGGCTTAGGGGACTTAAAACCTAACTCAACCATGCTCATGTTATTTCTTGATATATTTGCTATGAAAGTTGCTTAAGGTTCTCATGCTTTTAGGGCACTTGAACCCTAATTTGAAGCCCTACAAGTTTCGGCCACTTCATGATTTAGGGCTTAGGAAACTTAGAACCTAACTCAACTATGCTCATGTTATTCCTTCATATTTTTGCTATGAAAGTTGTTTAAGGTTCTCATGCTTTTAGGACACTTGAACCTAAATTTTAAGTCCTATAACATTCGGCCATTACATGATTAAGGACTTAGGAAACTTAGAACCTAACTCAACTATGCTCATATTATTCCTTGATATTTTTGCTATGAAAGTTGTTTAAGGTTCTCATGATTTTAGAACACTTGAACCTAAATTTTAAGTCCTATAACATTCGGCCATTACATGATGAAGGACTTAGGAAACTTAGAACCTAACTCAACTATGCTCATGTTATTCCTTGATATTTTTTCTATGAAAGTTGTTTAAGGTTCTCATGCTTTTAGGACACTTGAACCTAAATTTTAAGTCCTATAACATTCGGCCATTACATGATGAAGGACTTAGGAAACTTAGAACCTAACTCAACCATGCTCATGTTATTTCTTGATATATTTGCTATGAAAGTTGCTTAAGGTTCTCATGCTTTTAGGGCACTTGAACCCTAATTTGAAGCCCTACAAGTTTCGGCCACTTCATGATTTAGGGCTTAGGAAACTTAGAACCTAACTCAACCATGCTCATGTTATTCCTTGAATTGTTTGCTATGAAGGTTGTTTAGGGTTCACAAGCTTGAATGATAGTTTTTAACCCAATATATGCTTGATAAGTTTTGGCCATGATAAGTTGTAAGTTTAAGTAACCTAGAACTCTACCTAAACTTACTCATGATAGTTCTTATGGTATAAGAAATGATGCTTACTTAGGGTTCACATGTTGGGATGAAGTTTTACCAAAAAAACCCAACCCATATGGTTCGGTCACTAAAAGACATTAGGGTTAGAGATCGAATTATGTTTTCCATGTACCTTATATGCCATGATTTTGAGATTTCTATGCTTCTATGTTTAATTATGCACACTTATGATTTATACATGATGGAAACCCTTATGCTATGGTGTGTATTATTTATGATGAAGCTATGTGCAAATTTATCCATGATATATGTGATGAGCTGTGTGCCCAATTTATGCATGAAATATATGACGTGATGTGTGCCCAATTTATGCATAAAATATATGATGTGCTGTGTGCCCAAATCTTTACATACCATTATAATGAGTTGTGTGCCCAAAAGTCTATATGGTATGATATGATAAGTGACACGATGTACAAGAAAAGATAAGAACCATGATATGTAAAAACATGCTATTTTACTTTATGTATGGCTTGTACCAAGGGTGGGCTCCATAAGCGCCCCGGGGTCGATGGACTAAGAAACGGGTCTCGTTAAGGATGGGCTCCTAAGTGCCCCTAGGTCAATGGACTAAGAAACGGGCCTAGTATGTATGCCTTGTAGGGTTCAAGACTTGCTACCTTGGACCTACATGGGACGCGCGCATTTATGTATGTGGTACAAGCCGGGGCCCTAATCATGTTAAGATTATGTTTAAGTATGTATATTATAAGTTTTCAAAGGGCATATTGCATATGTTTTCATGATACATGTTTATGAATTCACCTTGCATATACCTTATGATTATGCCATGATATTTATGATGATGTTATGATATGTCAGGGTGAAATTGATGATTATGTTATGTTATGCCATGATACCTTACGCTTATGTTATGATATGCCATGATATGCTGCATGATATAATGAATTTCCTCCATGTGTTATGTCTTGTGATTTTTGATATGTTATACGGTTTTGTGAGTAGGAAAGGAACTTACTGAGTCATGAGTGCTCACAGCTTACTTTCTTGTACCACAGAGAAAGGCAAGGAATGGATAAACTAGGGGAGCAGTAGGAGGGGCTAGAAGGATGCGTGTGGTAGTGCCTTGGCTAAAGGAGAAAGACCTGCTTTTGTTTAATAAGAACTATGCCTAGTTATATTACTGTTTTATGACTCCATGACATTAATTTTGTGCTTGGGCATTTTGACTTAAAAATCATGTTAAGTATGCTATGTGGTGTTATATGTCCAGGTGATTAGTCATGTTGATTTTAAAGAAAAGAAAAGTTTTTAATTTCTATAAATAAGACTTCCGCTGTAGCAAGTAGGTATGTATATGTATGTGTAAGTAACCCCCGTCGCCTTAGCAGGAGGGGCGAGGCGTTACAGGAGGCCTAGGGCTAAAATTTAGAGCCTAAACATGCTTGTTTATGTTCATTCATGAAGTATGATACCTTGTATGTAGCTAGGTTAAGCCATTATGTCACATGTTGCACTAAAAGAATGGAAACCCTACTTGTAGGTTTCGGCCAAGGTAGAGTGTAAGCTTAGAGTTAAGTTTTTTTTTCTAACCTAATTATGCTTGGTTATGGCTCTACATGTTGTATGATCCTTTGTATAAGATTAGATAAGTTTCCATGCTACATATTGTACAAATGAATGCTTAGAACTCACCTTAAGGTTCGGCCAAGCAAGTATATGGGCTTAGAGCAAGGTCTTGAAATTTAACCATGCTTGTTTATGCTTCTTTATGATGTATGACTAATTATCTAGAGTTGGTTTAAGTTTCATGCTTTGTATGGTGGCCAAGGTTTAGAATCCATGCTAGTAAGGTTTCGGCCAAGATTGGAAGAATAGGATTGGGGAAAAGTTTTGAACCCAACTATGCATGCTTATGTTTCCTCATAATGTATGATTTCATGATATGATATGCTATGCTTCATGATATGATATTCTATGTTTCATGATATGATATATGTTATGCTACATGAGATGATAAGCTATGCTCATGATATGATATGCTATGCTCATGATATGATATGCTATGTTCATGATAGGATATGTTATGCCTTATATTATGAGATAAGCTATGCTCCATGATATGATATGTTATGCTCAGGATATGATATGCTATACTCATGATATGATATGCTATGCTCATGATATGATATGCTATGCTTTATGATATGATATGTCATGCTTGATGTTATGAAGATAACATGTTATGCTTTATGTTATGATACGAATATGTTAGGTAAGAAGGCTTATGTAAGAAGAAAAGCCTAAGAGTTGCTTCCCTTAAGTTGGGATCAAGAGCACTCTTCATGGTATGGCAAAGAGATGCTTCCCTTAAGATGGGATCAAGAGCTCTCTTCATGATATGACAAGAAATTATGACATGTATGATAAGCTATGATATGCATGATGACATGATATGTATGACATGCTATTTTATTTTTTTGTATGGCTTGTACCAAGGGTGGGCTCCATAAGCGCCCCGAGGTCGATGGTCTATGAAACGGGCCTCGTAAAAAGGGATGGGCTCCTTAGTATGCCCCTAGGTCGACAGACTATGAACGGACCTAGATCCCTAGTAGGTTCGGGGCTAGCTACCCTGTCCTAGGGATTGCGCGCATTTATGTATGTATGTGGTACAAGCCGGGCCCTCATGATGATATTATGTTCAAGTATGTATATGATATGTTTTAAAAGAGACATGATGCATATGTGCATTCCATGATACATGTTTTAAAAAGAAAATATACATCTTGCATATACATGCACATATTTTATGAATTATTTTTTATGGACTATTATGAACAGGTATGAGTTATGATACATGCTTACAGGATATGATATATCTCATGGTATATGCTTACATGATATGATATGTTTCATGATATGCGCAAACATGCTATGCTATGCTATGTTATACTTCTTATATGAGATGATATATTTACGTTATGTTCCCTCATGCTATGTTATGATATGTTATGTTTCTTATATGATAAGATATGTTCTATGTTATGATTCCCCATGCTATGTTATGCTATGCTATGTTGTGTTATGTGCTTTATGTTTTATGAGTAGGAAAGGAGCTCATTAAGCCTTTGGTCTTATAGTTTTATGTTCCTTGTACTGCAGATAAAGGCAAGGAATGGATGAATTAAGGGGAGCAGCAAGAAGGGCAACGATGATGTGTGTGGAAGTGGCATGGTGGATAAATCAAATTAAGTTTAAATCTATATTTGGTTAAATTGTGCATGTGAACTAAGTTTGGACCCTATGCTTATGATGATAGTTTGAGCTAGTATGTTATGCTCTTATGATATTTTGCTCATGTTAGAATAATTATGATATGGTAAAATGTTAATAAGTTATGATTCACATGCCATGCTTAAGACAATCAAATGCATATGATAAAATTTTTAAGTATGTCTTCCGCTGCCATGAGTTCATATACATTAGTATGTTAGGTGAATGTAAGTAACCCCGTCCCTCTAGGGCAGTCAGAGTGTCCATGGAAGGGCGGGCGTTACAGGTTGGTATCAGAGCAGGTCTACCTTCCACTACACACACATCAAGCCTACATCCTGCCGCTCCAAGTAAGAATTTCTATGCTTAGTATATTTCTTTTTATGATGCTTATGCTTAGTTTTTTTTTTATTTTATGATGCTTTAGTAGTATGCATGTTTACTTTATTCTTTTAAGTCACAGTTTTAGTTTAGGTTGCATGATGGTAGGTTAGGGATGATAACAAAACAACCTTACAAGTAGTTAGAAATGATGATAACCTTACGTTAGTCTAGTTAGAAATGATAATAACTTATGCTAGCTCTATTGTCATTAATGAAGATAAGGATGGCTAGAAGACATAATACTAGAGCAGATGAGACAGTACCTCCACCTGATCTGATGCATGTAGTTACCAAGCTCCAGCGTCAAGTTACGGAACAGTAACAGATGATCACTGCTCTGCTGAATCAACAAGGGAATCCTGCTACCCCGCCAGGGCACCAGAACGTAGTGCCAGTAATACCTGCAGCTGTACCAGTACCTCCAGCACCAGTACCACCGGTAGTCTCTGTTCCAGTGGTCCGACAGGAAGCCTATCTGATTCAGAGGCTTAAGCCGGAAGCTTTCTCTGGGAACTGTGAACCATGGGATACGCAGGCCTGGTTCAAGACTGTGGAGAGCATAGTGGAGTTATTGGATTGGCCTGAGCACGAGAAAGTCAAATGCGCATCGTTCTGCCTTACGGGCGATGCCAGAATGTGGTGGGATCGAGTTAAAGCAAAATGACAAATAAATCAGATGAGATGGACAGACTTTGAGACGGAATTTTTTGAAGAATTCTTCCATATGAGGGTGACAAACAGGCATTATGACGAGTTTACCGAGTTCCAACAAGGCGATTTGTCAATTAATGAAGCTGTCAAGAAATTCAACCGTTTAGCACGCTTATGTCCAGAGTTAGTCAGCACCGAGAGAGAAAGGGTTAGACTTATGCTGAAGATGCTCAGACCTGAGATAGCCCTGAACGTGGCCGGCGGAGTTAATAGACCGCAGACTGCCGAAAAATTAATCAGCAGTGCTCTGATCATGGAACACTATCAGAAGGCAATGAGCAATGGCAAGAGTCAAACTCAGCCGGGAGGACAGAAATCTCAAAATACCCGAACCAACTGGAAAGGAAACCACAGTGGCAAGAGGAAGCAATAGACTGACTCCAAGGGTGGACCAGCAAGCAAGCAACTCATGTTTCCTCAGTGTACCACCTGCGGGAAGAAGCACCCGGGAATATGTCGTATAGGCACAAATAGGTGCTACAATTGTGGAATGGAAGGGCATATGGCTCGGAACTGTCCTACTCAGATTCAGACACCCCCTCCACAGCATGTCCAAAATGGAGGTGTTCCCCCTCAGTTACACCTGATGCAAGCTGCATTAGAAGGCCCTCAGATAAGTCAAGGGAGATTGGAAGCTCCGCCAGTGACGACGAATGCCAGAATTTTCTCCCTCACCAAGGAAGAAGTGGCGAATGCTTCTACTGCTGTCACAAGTCAGATATTTATTTTCAGTCAGCATGCTACTGTATTATTTGACACTGGGGCAACACACTCGTTTATCTCTACACCTTTCATAAAAAAGATAGGCATGCCATCCCAAGTCTTAGATTGCAAGTTTTTAACAACTTTACCTTCGCGAGAGGTGATGTCATCCACTCATATGCTGCGAGCCACACCCATCAGGATCGCAGACAGAGAACTCTACTGTGACCTGATAGTGCTTGATATGCAAGATTATGATATTATATTGGGCATGGACTTCCTGAGCAAGTACGGTGCTGTAATAGAATGTCGTAATAGAAAAGTAATTTTTCGGCCTGAAGCAGAACCGATTTTCGAATTTATCGGAGAGACCAAGAAAGAAGTTAAAAAGTTGTTATTAGCTTTAAAGGCACGGAAGATGTTGGACAATGGATGCACTGGGTTTCTAGCTCATGTGGTTGATACAAGTCAGGCAAGGGAACTGAAGCCGGAAGATGTCAAAGTCGTATGCAATTACCCAGAGGTATTCCCTGATGAACTACTAGGGTTAGCACCTGACCGAGAAATTGAGTTTGAGATTGAATTGATTCCTGGCACGAAGCCGATCTCTAAAGCACCTTACCGTATGGCGCTGGCTGAATTGAAGGAACTTCAAGAACAACTACGGGAGTTACTCGACAAGGGACTTATCCGCCCTAGTCACTCTCCATGGGGAGCTCCGGTACTGTTTGTAAAAAAGAAAAATGAATCTATGTGAATGTGCATAGACTATCGAGCGCTAAATAAGGTTACAATCAAGAACAGATATCCTTTACCACGGATTGACGACCTGTTTGACCAGTTGAAGGGTGCCACCGTCTTCTCTAAGATAGATTTGCGATCTGGCTATCATCAAGTAAAGGTGAAACAAGATGATATACCGAAGACGGCGTTCCGGACAAGATACGGGCATTATGAATTCGTAGTAATGCCCTTCGGAGTAACAAATGCTCCTGCTCTATTCATGGACCTGATGAACCGGGTGTTCTCAACATATCTCGACAAATTTGTGATAGTTTTTATCGATGACATTCTCATTTATTCGAGAACCCAGGAAGAGCATGTCGAACACCTGGAAATAGTATTACAAATTCTTCAGGAAAAGCAACTGTATGCAAAATTCTCCAAATGCGAATTTTGGCTCGACCAAGTATCATTTTTGGGTCATGTTATCTCTAGGGATGGGGTAATGGTAGACCCAATCAAGATTGAAGCCGTCAGTAACTGGAATAGGCCAAGGAATGCCAGTGAAATCAGGAGTTTCCTCGGACTAGTAGGCTATTACCGGAAGTTCGTAGAGGGTTTCTCCATAATCGCAGCCCCGATGACAGCCCTCACTCAGAAAAATAAGAAGTACGAATGGATAGATGACTACGAGAAGAGTTTCACAGAACTGAAAAGGAGACTGACCAGTGCTCCAATTCTTACTCTTCCGGAAGGCAACGAAGGATTTGATATGTACAGCGACGCTTCTAAATCAGGGCTCGGAGCTGTACTCATAGAGAATGGCAAAGTCATTGCCTATGCCTCTAGGCAACTCAAGGAACACGAGAAAAATTATCCCACACACGATTTAGAGCTAGCAGTCGTGGTCTTTGCTCTTAAGATATGGAGGCATTATCTATATGGAGCACAGTGTAAGATTTATACAGATTACCAGAGTCTGAAATACTTCTTCACACAGAAGGGCCTGAACATGAGACAACGAAGATGGCTTGAGCTAGTCAAGGACTATGACTGCGAGATCTTTTACCATCCGGGAAAAGCGAACAAAGTGGCTGATGCACTCAGCAGGAAGTCGTAGGCCACCATAGCACCCGGAACTATTTTAAGTTCGAGGACGAACTTTTATGAGGTATGGGGGACTGTAACACCCATAGGGTACTTAGCAAGATTTTAGATATTTTATCATGAATAAAAATAGGCCTTATGTGTAAATTTGCAAAAATAATAAAAATAGAACCAAAAAGAGATGACCAAGGTTTGAACCTTGGATCTCTTACTAGATACATGTATATGTTAACCAATAGACCAAGAGTAATTATTGTTAGAAAGGAGAGGGAAATCATGGTTAAAGGTAAAGAAGTGAAGGCTCTCTTCACTTAGAAGGAGAATTTGGAGTTGCCTTCTTCCTCTCAAGGAAAAGATGATCCTTGCTTCTTATTTTCATTAAGAGTGAGTAAAAGAAAGGAGAAGGAAAATTGCATTTTCCCTTCCTCCTCTCATGAAGAATAAAAAGGGAAATTAAAGAAGAGATTTTATTTTTTCTCTTCCTCCTCCCTCCTTCTCTCCACCGTGACCAAGAACTCCTTCCCCCTCACCATTGCCGAGCCAAGCAAGAAGCTCCTCTCTAGGAAGGCTCCACAAGCAAGGTCTCTTCCCTAAGAAAATCAAGCGAAGATGTGAGTATCCCCTCACTGCAGTACAAGTAGTTTTCGGTTTTCTTCGTACGTAAACGTTATTGAAACCTTAGAGATTTCCTTTGCAAGTTCGGCCAAGTTAGATTGGTGGTCATTTAGGTTAACAAGTTTACAAGCTATGCTTCATGTTGAAAAAAAAAAGTCTAGAACCTCACTTTTAAAGTTTCGGCCAAGATCAAAAAGTAAGGTTTGGATCCAAGTTTTTTTTTGGTAACAAGCTTGCCTATGTTTCTTCATGATATAGGATCTTTTATATGTTGTTGGCTAAGCTTAATACTCCATATGATATTAAAAAGTTTAAGAACCCTAACCTAATGTTTCGTCCAAGATGAGTTATAGGGTTTAGGGCAAGGCTTTAAAAAGGAAACTTATTGTTTATGCTCCTAAACTTGTTAAACTTTCTTATATGTGGATAGCTTAGGTTTTCCATGCTCCATGTTGTATAAAGTTTGGAGAAAGTTATCTTCAAGTTTCGGCCAAGGATAAGAATGCAATTTAGGGCAAAGTTTTGTTAATAACATGTTGTTTATGCTCCTTCATGATGTATGAACCCTTGTCTATTGGTAGCCTAGATTTTTATGCTTCATGTTGTATGAAAAATATGGAAACCCTAGTCACATGTTTCGGCCAAGAATAGGAATGAAGTTTAGGGTAGGATTTTTTTATGATAACATGCTTGGTTATGCTCCTTCATGATGTATGAACCCTTGTGTATTGGTAGCTTAGATTTTTATGCTTCATGTTGTATGAAAAATATGAAAAAGGCTAGTTGCAAGTTTCGGCCAAGAGAATATAGGAGGCCTAGGGCTAAAATTTAGAGTCTAAACATGCTTGTTTATGTTCATTCATGAAGTATGATACCTTGTATGTAGCTAGGTTAAGCCATTATGTCACATGTTGCACTAAAAGAATGGAAACCCTACTTGTAGGTTTCGGCCAAGGTAGAGTGTAAGCTTAGAGTTAAGTTTTTTTTTTCTAACCTAATTATGCTTGGTTATGGCTCTACATGCTGTATGATCCTTTGTATAAGATTAGATAAGTTTCCATGCTACATATTGTACAAATGAATGCTTAGAACTCACCTTAAGGTTCGGCCAAGCAAGTATATGGGCTTAGAGCAAGGTCTTGAAATTTAACCATGCTTGTTTATGCTTCTTTATGATGTATGACTAATTATCTAGAGTTGGTTTAAGTTTCATGCTTTGTATGGTTGCCAAGGTTTAGAATCCATGCTAGTAAGGTTTCGGCCAAGATTGGAAGAATAGGATTGGGGAAAAGTTTTGAACCCAACTATGCATGCTTATGTTTCCTCATAATGTATGATTTCATGATATGATATGCTATGCTTCATGATATGATATGCTATGTTTCATGATATGATATATGTTATGCTCCATGAGATGATAAGCTATGCTCATGATATGATATGCTATGCTCATGATATGATATGCTATGTTCATGATAGGATATGTTATGCCTTATATTATGAGATAAGCTATGTTCCATGATATGATATGCTATGCTCATGATATGATATGCTATGCTCATGATATGTTATGCTATGCTTTATGATATGATATGCCATGCTTGATGTTATGAAGATAACATGTTATGCTTTATGTTATGATACGAATATGTTAGGTAAGAAGGCTTATGTAAGAAGAAATGCCAAAGAGTTGCTTCCCTTAAGTTGGGATCAAGAGTACTCTTCATGGTATGGCAAAGAGATGCTTCCCTTAAGATGGGATCAAGAGCTCCCTTCATGATATGACAAAAAATTATGACATGTATGATAAGCTATGATATGCATGATGACATGATATGTATGACATGCTATTTTATTTTTTTGTATGGCTTGTACCAAGGGTGGGCTCCATAAGCGCCCCGAGGTCGATGGTCTATGAAACGGGCCTCGTAAAAAGGGATGGGCTCCTTAGTACGCCCCTAGGTCGACGGACTATGAACGGACCTAGATCCCTAGTAGGTTCGGGGCTAGCTACCCTGTCCTAGGGATTGCGCGCATTTATGTATGTATGTGATACAAGCCGGACCCTCATGATGATATTATGTTCAAGTATGTATATGATATGTTTTAAAAGAGACATGATGCATATGTGCATTCCATGATACATGTTTTAAAAAGAAAATATACATCTTGCATCTACATGCACATATTTTATGAATTATTGTTTATGCACTATTATGAACAGGTATGAGTTATGATACATGCTTACAGGATATGATATGTCTTATGATATGTGCTTACATGATATGATATGTTTCATGATATGCGCACACATACTATGCTATGCTATGTTATACTTCTTATATGAGATGATATGTTTATGTTATGTTCCCTCATGTTATGTTATGATATGTTATGTTTCTTATATGATAAGATATGTTCTATGTTATGATTCCCCATGCTATGTTATGCTATGTTATGTTTCACATGCTATGTTGTGTTATGTGCTTTATGTTTTATGAGTAGGAAAGGAGCTCATTAAGCCTTTGGGCTTATAGTTTTATGTTCTTTGTACTACAGATAAAGGCAAGGAATAGATGAATTAAGGGGAGCAGCAGGAAGGGCAATGATGATGTGTGTGGAAGTGGCATGGTGGATAGATCAAATTAAGTTTAAATCTATATTTGGTTAAATTGTGCATGTGAACTAAGTTTGGGCCCTATGCTTATGATGATAGTTTGAGCTAGTATGTTATGCTCTTATGATATTTTGCTCATGTTATAATAATTATGATATGGTAAAATGTTAATAAGTTATGATTCACATGCCATGCTTAAGACAATCAAATGCATATGATAAAATTTTTAAGTATGTCTTCCGCTACCATGAGTTCATATGCATTAGTATGTTAGGTGAATGTAAGTAACCCCATCCCTCTAGGGCAGTCAGAGTGTCCATGGAAGGGCGGGCGTTACAACGTGTGAGGCTAGCCTGGTGGCACTGTCATAGCCGGATCACCGGACGTCATCGCCACCCTACGTGTGAGCCTAGCTTGGCGACACTGTCACAATCAGATCACCTAAGTTCTCCTCTCAATAAGTTGTCATCCAGTCATTGTGGCGCCCCTTGTTCTGCCTAGACAGTGACGTCATTTCCCCCCCCCCCTTCCCATCTTCAGATCACTGTGAGCATCGGCATTGTCGCCCTTTCGTCGATACCAAGTCTAAGCAACCGTCATTGCCTCTCCTCTGCCCGGCTTGCCACTATAGCCAATGCGAGGCCTCTCCAGCAGCCACCATCGCAGCCACTGTCAGTGCTGGCTAAGAGCCAGATGCCATCTGTGCGAGTAGCAAAGTCTACCCACCATCATCGCCGCTATGAACTACCGTCGAGATCTCACCATTGGACAAAGAGATGAAGTTGTGGATAGTGATGTTTAAACATCTTGGGTTAATAGGGAATTCTGAATTTTGGCAATGCATGGGTGAATAAACGTGATATGAAATTGAATTACAGATTTAATTATTTAGGGTTTCCCAATTATATTATGATTAGATTTTGGAATTGGAGTCAAACCTAGATTAATTAGGGTTAATTAATGAGCATATCAATTAGGGATTTCCTAATTGGATTCAGGTTTTAGATTAGCTAATTGATGAATGATATAATTGGCTAAATTAAATATATTATTATAGGACACTGATTCGGGACAAATGTCTCGACGTGGGAACTATTTAGCATGAGCTTTATTTGAGGTGGGTAGTTCTTGCTTAACCTCTATTGTTCTCTTTGATCTTAGTGTATGATTATTTAGTCTTACATGTTGATTAGGTTGCAGCTACTTACTTACCATATATCCACTCTATATTATTCTTGCAATTAATCTTTGTTACTTATCCTTATTTGTTGTCGATATTGATAATCATGCAATCTCATTATTTTCATGCTCGGATTGGTTATATGTATAGGATATACCAGACCATAAGATATTGGTAGACTTTTGCTCGTGCATTTATATTGTAGTATATAGTTGTATGTTTAGGCTCATACCTATATGTTATACTGTAGCAAAGTGGTAGAGTAATCTACTATGTAACTTGTCGAACTGCCATGTAGGACTGATTATGGCATGTTATTTTTATGTATGTATGGTGATATCCTGGAGTTAGTTGAGATATTACGATTAGAGGATTAGTACTCTATTGATCAAATTATGACTTCTCACTTGGCTACTCAGTGTAGTCATAGCTGGATTTGAGTGCAGTCAATAGCTAGATAACTAGCTATTAGGTCCTGTTGGGTTTTTCGGGCCGCGAAAACCGCTTTTCGCGTCGCGGAAACCCCGAATCACCCAAAGCCGTAGATCCGTGCAAGGAAAAATTTTGAAAACACAAATACGAGTTTTATACTACGATCTACAGTAGATCTACAAAGGAAAAACCATTTTACCTTCGATGCGTGCCCTTGCAAAATCCCGCTCGTCCAAGGTACTTGTCGGATCTCCAAAGTATCAAGGTAGATACTTCTCTAGTGATATCCACACGAACAAGGAGTGTCTCTCACACTCAAAGGATGGAGAAGAGAGCCCCAAGTGTGCTAGCACTTTCTAGAGCTCTCGGATAGGATTTAAATGGAGGGAAAAAGAAAGAAGAAAGGAAACTCTTACACTCAAGAAGTAGTCTCCTCTTTTGTGACCTTCACCCTTTCTTTCTTCTCTTGGAATACAACTCAACCACCTTCTCTCCCTTCATGGAACCCACGACCAAAAGAGAGGAGAAAGCAAGAGAGAGCTAAGGAGGAAGAAGATGGAATGAATGAGAATGAATTGCATTCACTCTCCTTCATGTGTGTGTAACCCCCTTCCCATTTAATGTGGCCATTAAAGAGGGGATTTATAACCTCCATGAGGTGTCACACACATGTGCAACCATGATGATGTGGAGCATCATCAATGGTCCACCTTATGCCAACTCACAAATGAGGTGGCAAAAGGTCAATTCAAAATTGACCTTTGATCTTCCTTCTCAAATCAAGTCAAACTTGACCAAATCTCTCTCATGGTTGATCTAATCTAACCATTTGATTCAAGCCAACTTAATATAATGAATCTAATTCATTTAATTAAATTGATTCAATGAGTCATAATCCAAATTAGACTCATTGAACACATGAATCAACTTGAGTCTAACTCAATTAGCCCAATTTGGATTACTCTTAATCCAATTTGGTTCATCACATGAACCTAATCCAATTGGTTCATCACATGAACCTAATCCAATTGGTTCATCATATGAACCTAATCTCCATCCACTTGTTCTTTGTGTGTGACCCAATAGGTTCTTGTAACGTTGGCAATGCTCCTAAACTCCTTTAGAAACATAAGCAATGAGCGGAATCTAGCAATACATCATTGCTACCCAAGTTACAAGAATGTTAAGATCCAACATCACCTTGTGACTACTAATTGTGACTCCTCACAATATGTGACAAGTGTCCTTCTATCCTAGACATCTAGATTGATTAATGTGAGGCATAGACCGTGTCATCCTCTAATCAATCTAAATCTTGAACTCCAAGTAGACTCACTCGATCAAATGAGCTCAACATCTAATGTTGACTCATTTGGGCATGGCCATGCACTTCGTGGTCTCACTCTATCAAGAATAGCGATGTCGCTCCCGTCATATGGGAGGGATAGATCCCATCTACATCACTCACATCCCTCTGCATAATTCGTTACATACCCAGTAATCGCCTTTATAGTCCACCCAGTTACGGGTGACGTTTGACGAAACTAAAGTACATAACTCCTTATGTAGGGATCCATGGTGACTTCAGGTCTAAGGACTAATAGTCATACTAATAGCCACATGAGAAAGTATATGACACTCATATAACGATCCATGATACTTTCTCATGGCGGATCATTCAGTATACATTCTCCAATGTATACCCATGTGTCAGCATGATATCTCTATATCCATGACTTGTGAGATCAAGTCATCGAGCTGACCTATATGCTAGTCTTATTGCATTAACATTGTCCCTGAATGTTAATACTCGACTAGGAATGATTTAGAGTAGTGTTCCCTATATCATCTCACTATCGATTCAACTAATCGATTGATATAGGTATGAACCTTCTACTCAAGGATGCTATTATACTTAGTCTATTTGGCACTAATACAAATAAGTATAATAACCAAACAAATGCCTTTATTAAGAATATGATATACATGAGTCCATACAATCATCAAATGATTGGATCTAGGGCTCTAACTAACAATCTCCCACTAGCACTAGTGCCAATCAGTATAGGCTCTAAGGCCTAAAGACCTAGTGTGACCATCATGCTTCCTCTGTGCCAAAGCCTTGGTCAAGGGATCTGCGATGTTAGCCTCTGTAGGTACTCAGCAAATCTTCACATCTCCTCTATCGATAATCTCTCGAATGAGATGGAAGCGCCGTAGTATATGCTTGGTCCGCTGGTGTGAGCGAGGTTCCTTCGCCTGTGCTATAGCTCCATTGTTGTCACAATAGAGCTCAATGGGGTCAGCAATGCTGGGAACCACCCCAAGTTCAGTGATGAACTTGCGGATCCAAACTGCCTCCTTTGCTGCCTCTGATGCAGCAATGTACTCGGCTTCTGTTGTAGAATCAGCTACTGTATCCTGCTTCGAACTCTTCCAGCTGACAGCGCCACCATTAATGCAAAATACGAACCCCGACTGCGATCTATAGTCATCCTGGTCGGTCTGGAAGCTAGCATCACTGTAACCCTTTACAGTTAGCTCATCATTGCCTCCATATATCAAGAAATATTCTTTAGTCCTTCTTAAGTACTTAAGAATATTCTTGACCGCTATCCAGTGACTTTCACCTGGATCTGACTGGTATCTGCTCGTCATGCTCAAAGCATACGAGACATCAGGTCGAGTACATAGCATGGCGTACATGATCGATCCTATGGCTGAGGCATAAGGGATCTGATCCATGCAGTCTCTCTCCTCTCTAGAAGAGGGACCTTGAGTCTTTGAAAGACTCACGCCATGTGACATCGGCAGAAATCCCTTCTTGGAGTTCTGCATGGCAAACCGAATGAGTACTTTGTCAATGTATGTACTCTGACTTAGGCCAAGCAATCTCTTAGATCTATCTTTATAGATCTGAATCCCTAGAATGCGGGATGCCTCACCTAAGTCCTTCATTGAGAAGCAACTCCCTAGCCAGGTCTTGACAGACTGAAGCATAGGAATGTCCTTCCCAATGAGTAGTATGTCATCCACATACAATATGAGGAAGACAACTATGTCCCCTACAACCTTCTTGTAGACACAAGGCTCATCTTCGTTCTTGATGAAACCAAACTGTTTGATCGCATCATCGAATCGAAGATTCCAGCTCCGAGAAGCTTGCTTTAGTCCATAAATGGACCTATGCAGCTTGCATACTCTACTAGTATGCTGTGGATCTACAAAACCCTCAGGTTGTGTCATGTACACATCCTCGAGTAGGTTTCCATTCAGAAACGCGGTTTTGACATCCATCTGCCATATCTCATAGTCATGGTAGGCTGCAATAGCAAGCATGATCCGAATGGACTTAAACATCGCTACTGGAGAAAAGGTTTCATCATAGTCAATACCATGAATCTGCTTGAAACCTTTAGCTACCAAGCGACCCTTATAGATAAGTCCATCCATATCAGTCTTTCTCTTAAAGACCCACTTACACCCAATGGGTTTTACCCCTTTAGGTGGATCAACCAAAGTCTATACTTGGTTGGTGTACATGGATTCCATCTCGGATCTCATGGCTTCTAGCCATTTCTCGGAATCTGGTCTCATCACAGCTTCCTGATAGGTGGTAGGCTCATCCTCTATGAGGATAACGTCATCATGGTCAGACAAGAGAAATGAGTATCTCTCAGGCTGACGACGTACCCTATCAGACCTGCGAAGAGGTATGTCTACTTGAACTGGTTGTTGTTCCTCAACTCTTTGTGGAACAACATCATCCACAACACTTTGTGGTTCCAGTTCAACTTCCATCGAGGCATCAGTGCTATTGTTCGCATCTTGAACTTCTTCAAGATCGAACGCGCTCCCACTAGTCTTTCTAGAAAGACCCCAGTCTTTGCCACAACTACCTTGTGCTGACTGGGAATGTAAAAGTAATATCCCTTAGTTTCCTTGGGATATCCGATGAAATAGCACTTGTCGGATTTGGGTCCTAATTTGTCTGAGACTTGACATCGTACGTAAGCCTCACAACCCCAAATCCTCATGAAAGACACCTGGGCATCTCTCCCAGTCCATATCCTATATGGTGTCTTTATCACGGCCTTGGATGGAACTCGGTTGAGAATGAAAGCTGCCGTGTCTAGAGCATATCCCCATAGATATGTCGGAAGATCTGTGTGACTCATCATAGATCGTACCATATCTAATAAGGTACGATTCCTCCTTTCGGATACACCATTCCACTGTGGTGTTCCAGGAGGAGTGAGTTGAGATAAAATCCCACACTCAGCTAAGTAGTCACGAAACTCATGGCTTAAGTATTCACCACCTCGATCTGATCGAAGTATTTTAATACTCTTGCCAAGCTGGTTCTGTACTTCATTCTTGAATTCTTTGAACTTTTCAAAGGATTCAGATTTATGTGTCATCAAATACACATAACCATATCTACTGAAGTCATCAGTAAATGTGATGAAGTACCTATAACCGCCTCTAGCAGCGACATTGAAAGGGCCACATACATCACTATGTATGAGTCCTAACAAATCAGTCGCTCTCTCGCTGTGCCCACTAAAAGGAGTCTTGGTCATCTTGCCTCGTAGGCATGACTCGCATATCTCATATGATTCAAAATCAAATGAGTCCAGCAAACCATCCTTATGGAGCTGGGATAAGCGCTTGTCATTTATATGACCTAAGCGACAGTGCCAGAGATAGGTGTAGTTCATATCGTTCGATTTGAACCTCTTGGTACTAACGTTATAGATAGGGCTCTCTAGATCTAGAATATAGAGTCCGTTTATCAGAGGTGCACTACAATAGAACATATCGTTTAAATAGATAGAACAACATTTGTTCTTTATTATAAACGAAAATCCTTTCTTGTCCAAACAAGAAACTGATATAATGTTCTTAGTCAATGCAGGCACATAACAACAATCGTCTAACTCTAGTATAAGCCCAGAGGGCAGAGATAGAAAATAAGTCCCTACAGCAACAGCAGCAACCCGTGCTCCATTGCCTACTCGTAGGTCTATCTCGCCCTTTGTCAATGCTCTGCTATTTCTCAGTGCTTGTACACTAGTACAAATGTGCGAAGCACATCCGGTATCTAATACCCACGACGAAGAAATAGAGAGGTTGACTTCTATAACATTTATACCTGAAGTAGAAATCTTATTTCTCTTCTTGTTAAGATCTTCCAGGTATCCTGTGAAGTTCCTCTTCCAGTGCCCTGCTTGTCCTTGATATAGTTGACAAAGATGTGCAACCATATCGTAAGCACCCATTAACTTATGTTGCTTCTGAAGCTCAGAGTTCATGGTCGCGAGCATTAGACATGACACATCTAATGCGTCATCTTGATGCTTCTTGTAAGCATCTTTGTCAGCTCGCGGGGCATTGGCAGGAGGAGCCTCCGGAATGGGCTGCTCCAGAACGTACAGTTTACGTTCCTGAGTGAGAACTATTCTCAGGTTCCTGTACCAGTCCAAGAAATTTGCTCCGTTGAGCTTGTCCTTCTTAAGGACAGATCGCAGGGAGAAAATGTTCGTATTCGACGTCATGGCAATTCTACAACAGAAATAAATGCAGAAATAAGTATCATATACTTTAAAATCATTTAATTAGGCCTTTAATTAAATGATGCTCCCACTGAATTCTATAATTCTTGTGGGATAAGATCCACATCATACTAACCCTTGAGTTAGCTTTGGCTAATACGCCCAAGGCTTAGTATGATCGGTAGGTAACGATTACCAATTACATCTCTATGCAACTCTTATTTATAGAATCAATATCCGCATTTATATTAAAACTCGAGTTAGCTTTGGCTAATACGCCCGAGAGTTAATATAGATGTGATATTGACCTATCTTTCCAACTATTGGAAGAATGTCTATAGTTGACTCGATCCAACCGAGTAAATATGAATACTCAATCTAATTGAGTTTGTATTCACCCATGCGTTGATAGACGGGACCAAGATTGTCCCTCCGTACCCTACCAAGATAATATGTATTGTTCTGCTTTGGCAGATTCAACAATACATGTGATCGAGGTAGTGATAGGTATCACGGCACGGTTAGGCATTAGAGTTGAGTCGATTGAGATCTAATCTAATCGAGAAGGGATGCATCTTGTGCACGACTTAGATCTAATCTAATCGCAAGGGTGCATCATGTGCACGACTTAGATCTAATCTAATCGTTAGGCACTAATTAATTAACTACTTATTAAATATGCATCACATACACAAGCAATTAATTAATCTATTTGTGATTTAGTCATGGCCCTACTACGATCTTCTCAAGCCAATGAGAAGATCGATTGGTCAACCTAGGGTCAACAGTTTCTTCAAGCTACTCCCTTTGACCACCTTGTGTTGCTCGTGCCCGCCTCGGAACTCCGTCTCGTGTGGACCCTCCACCTCTCCAATTTGTACATTACAATTTGAAACTCGAGTTACATTCGAGTCTAAATCTAATTTACAACAAGAAAATAAGAGAAGGCACGACGCGCAGGTCGCGAATATAATACAACACTCGCAAACACATAACGGCACGCAGGCCGTATTAAGAATTACAACACAACCAATCATATTGGGCTTTGGGTCATGACTATCACAAATTAATATATAATTCAAAATTATATATTTTTTATAATTTTCTATAATTTTAAAATTAATTTTTACAATTTTACGAATAAAATTTCCCGGCGGTCCCGTTTAGCGGTTTCGGGCGCAATCGCGGAACGGATCCCCTTGCGGGGCCCAGGGGCATCGCCCCTACCCGCGATCTAACCATCGCGAGGGTTCATTTGCGATCCAACAGTGCCTAAACCCGCTGTCCCAAAACGATTTGGGTCGAGACATTGCCGTTTCGGAAAAATCTTCCCGCCGGGTTCGTTTTTAGCGATTTCGGGTGCGATCGCGGAGCAAATCCCCTTGCGGGGTTAGGGGCAGTACCCCTACCCACGATCTAACCATCGTGAGTTTCTCCTTTGCGATCTAATGGCACCCAAGCCCGCTGTCCCAAATGGATTTGGGGCAAAACGAAGCCGGTTTTGAAAGATCTTTCCGATAGCCGAAGCCTACAAGTGCCGAGACACTTGTGCTTCGCTTCTACGGAAAAATTACCCATAAAATCATAAAAAACTAATTTTTATAGAAAATCACAGAAGGTTTTATTTTTCATAAAAATAAAAACAAATTCGTACAAGCCTTGCACGTGGCTCTGATACCACTGTTGGATTTTTCGGGCCGCGAAAACCGCTTTTCGCGTCGCGGAAACCCCGAATCACCCAAAGCCGTAGATCCGTGCAAGGAAAAATTTTGAAAACACAAATACGAGTTTTATACTACGATCTACAGTAGATCTACAAAGGAAAAACCATTTTACCTTCGATGCGTGCCCTTGCAAAATCCCGCTCGTCCAAGGTACTTGTCGGATCTCCAAAGTATCAAGGTAGATACTTCTCTAGTGATATCCACACGAACAAGGAGTGTCTCTCACACTCAAAGGATGGAGAAGAGAGCCCCAAGTGTGCTAGCACTTTCTAGAGCTCTCGGATAGGATTTAAATGGAGGGAAAAAGAAAGAAGAAAGGAAACTCTTACACTCAAGAAGTAGTCTCCTCTTTTGTGACCTTCACCCTTTCTTTCTTCTCTTGGAATACAACTCAACCACCTTCTCTCCCTTCATGGAACCCACGACCAAAAGAGAGGAGAAAGCAAGAGAGAGCTAAGGAGGAAGAAGATGGAATGAATGAGAATGAATTGCATTCACTCTCCTTCATGTGTGTGTAACCCCCTTCCCATTTAATGTGGCCATTAAAGAGGGGATTTATAACCTCCTTGAGGTGTCACACACATGTGCAACCATGATGATGTGGAGCATCATCAATGGTCCACCTTATGCCAACTCACAAATGAGGTGGCAAAAGGTCAATTCAAAATTGACCTTTGATCTTCCTTCTCAAATCAAGTCAAACTTGACCAAATCTCTCTCATAGTTGATCTAATCTAACCATTTGATTCAAGCCAACTTAATATAATGAATCTAATTCATTTAATTAAATTGATTCAATGAGTCATAATCCAAATTAGACTCATTGAACACATGAATCAACTTGAGTCTAACTCAATTAGCCCAATTTGGATTACTCTTAATCCAATTTGGTTCATCACATGAACCTAATCCAATTGGTTCATCACATGAACCTAATCCAATTGGTTCATCATATGAACCTAATCTCCATCCACTTGTTCTTTGTGTGTGACCCAATAGGTTCTTGTAACGTTGGCAATGCTTCTAAACTCCTTTAGAAACATAAGCAATGAGCGGCATCTAGCAATACATCATTGCTACCCAAGTTACAAGAATGTTGAGATCCAACATCACCTTGTGACTACTAATTGTGACTCCTCACAATATGTGACAAGTGTCCTTCTATCCTAGACATCTAGATTGATTAATGTGAGGCATAGACCGTGTCATCCTCTAATCAATCTAAATCTTGAACTCCAAGTAGACTCACTCGATCAAATGAGCTCAACATCTAATGTTGACTCATTTGGGCATGGCCATGCACTTCGTGGTCTCACTCTATCAAGAATAGCGATGTCGCTCCCGTCATATGGGAGGGATAGATCCCATCTACATCACTCACATCCCTCTGCATAATTCGTTACATACCCAGTAATCGCCTTTATAGTCCACCCAGTTACGGGTGACGTTTGACGAAACTAAAGTACATAACTCCTTATGTAGGGATCCATGGTGACTTCAGGTCTAAGGACTAATAGTCATACTAATAGCCACATGAGAAAGTATATGACACTCATATAACGATCCATGATACTTTCTCATGGCGGGTCATTCAGTACTACCCACTCGGCCACTTAGAGTCATGGTAGCTGGAGTTGTTTGCCGATAGTAACCTTGGTGTATGCTTGTAAGATATATCATATGTATATGATATGTTTATTTCATATGTTTGTGATATGTTTACTATATTGATATTATATGATTATTATACTTTGGGCTACTCATGAGATCATTTGTGATAGAGTGTTTCTCTCATAGCCCGTAGCTAAATAGCTACTACCTATCTACCCATGAGACAATTCGTGACAAAACATTTCTCCCATAAATAGGGACCCTGATATTTCAAACTACCTATGAGACCATTCGTGGTAGAGTATTTCTCTCGTAGTCCATAGCTAGATAGCTAGATGTTTTAGTCATTTGTACTTCTTGTGGTAAAGTGATGGCTCCTATGTATGATAAGTTATTCCTGTTATTTGTATTTGTGTATGCCTACAATGTGTAGTATCTATGTTGATTGTTACCTATTATTGCTCATGGTATTATACACAGCTGAGCAGGTTAGTATAGGGTTAGATTATTATTATGTCTTGTTAGTTGATGATTATACTGTTGTCCTTACTTTTATACTAAGTATTATTGTCTGAGACTGCATCTTTTAATCTCCTTATATATAGTATCATTCATTATCTTCTTATACCCACTGAGTATTTTATACTTACTACCCCTTGTTTTTCCTTTATTTCCAGATTAGCAGGTAGGATGTGTCGTGTCGCTCAGAGGTTCTGGCTGCTAGCCCCACATCACACTCGAGATCATATTTTTCCACGTTATGTTTTGCTACTTTGTATTTGCACTTAATTTTGTTTATGGATTTTAGTTTTGTGGTGTACATTTAATTCAATTGTGATATTTGTTGTGTTAAGTCATGCCGACACGCAGTCATTTATGTTTTCTACATTGTGTGGGGATTATATAAATCCTCTATCTTATTATCACGATATTTTATCTTCGGTTGTGTATTTATGTCCATGTTGTGGACTCATATCATGTTGTATCGTACATTGTCACTATGGGGAACTATCTATTTCGTCAGACAAGTATACTTTTAGGGCATGACAGAAGCTAATTGAATTTAATTCACCAAATAAAATTCCAATCGAATTACTTTGTTACCCTATAGCCGACATCCTCTTCTTCTCTAGCAGTAGTTCAGAGTGGCCAACAGAGGTCAGTTGGCAGTCAGAGGCCACATAGGCATGATCAAGATAGCGACAACAATTGCCGAAGCTTCAAAGTGACTCGGCTGAAACCAAACAGTGGTGTTTTCTTGCTGCGAGGAAAGGAAACGGAGGTGTGTGGCTGTGAGAATGGTCGACGATGACATGAAGATCTATTTACGATTGTAACACAACAGTGAGCACAACAATGTTCCGTTCCCGTGGCAGATGCGATGGGCAGAGAGGGCAACGATGACTTCTGACCAGCAAGGAGAGCACAATATGAGAGGATAGCAGCCTGCGCATGTAGACTGTCGATATAATAATCCCAGCATTAAAGGCAGCTACTTGGGTGGTAGATTTCGAGCAGTGGCATTGTCGCAGTCAACAGGGAGTTGGCGTCACATGGAAAGGGAGAGGTGTGGCAAAGAGATTAATCAAAACGTAGTTTTTATATTCAATCAACTCTTAATTAGGATATTTTAAACAAGTTTCAACGAGGCTTAACCAATTTATCCTATTAAAATCTTCAAAATTCATTTTAAATTATGAAAAATTCTAATAAATTTTGAAACATTCCTATAAAATCATATATATTATTTTATGTTTATTTCTTTATTTCTCATTCATTATTTTAATATTTAATTTCATATTAATATAAATTGAGTACTCAATTTATAAATTTGATCTATATATATTTGGTATATTACATGAAATGTCTCGGTTCCTTTTCTAAGGAAGGGCTAGGGGCTTGACTCTCAAAAGCAGTTTGTCTACTAGAAAGTATTAGGGTTGTAAATAAGTCGAGCTGAGCTAAACTTTGAGGTGTTCAAATTTATTTGATAAGGTAACTGAGTCAAATCGAGCCGAGCTTAAAATGAACCAACTTTTGAAATTATTGGTCAAGCTTGACTTGATTTATTTTTTATAAGCTTGAGCTTATTTGAAATTTGACTTGAACTTGGTTCATTTTGATGTTATGGAGTTTTCAATTCAAGCTTTGCTTAAGTTTAGTTCGAGCTTGGTTCATTTAGATGTTATCGAACTCTCAATTCAAGATTGTTTGATTGTTTGAAACTTTTACTTGTTTGATTGGTTATTTAACTTGATAATCCAAACTTATTTATTTATTTTATTTTATTTTATTATTTATTTAGCATGTTGATAAGAGTTTTATTAATAAACATAGTTCACGAATATTAACGAGCTGAACACATATATGTTTAAACTTATTTGCTTAGTTTAATAAGTTTTTCAAACTTATTTATTTAATTGATCTTGTGTATATTAAACGAACATAAACAAGATCTTACCAAGTCGAATATCAGACTTGTTTATTTAATTGATCTTGTGTATATTGAACAAACATAGACAAGCTCTTACCAAGTCAAATATTAAACTTGTTCACGAACATTTGGTTCATTTACAATCCTAGAAAGCAAGATCCAAATCTTTTTCATCTTTTCTCAAGCCTAACAACTATGACATAAGAACATGTTAAAGGATGACTAATAGCAAGGAATCGCCACCCTTGGGGGTGAGCTCCAACCCCACCCATTTAAAAAGGAATAAAACTAAAAATAAATTATAGCCTCACCATCTCACGTTAATTTCCTTTTAATTTTTTTTCCTATTAAAGTTCCAGTAACTTTTTTCCTACTTGAATTGGTTCAATTAAAGTTCTCTCTGAGAGCACGCTTGTTGCTTGAACTTTAATTAAACCAAAAAATTTTCAGTGCTTTATCAGTACCACTCACACGACTTTTTTATCGCACACCACCAGAGCAACTAGTGCACTACTGCTTTGTTTCTCCTCGCAGACGCAGAGCTGCAGGTATGAAAAATTCTAGTTTCGATCCTCTTTTTCCTTTTCCTTCACTGGGTTTGAGTAGATCCATTCGTCTTTGAAATGGATTTCCTTTGACCTCCTTTCTCAGTGGTGTAATATATATATTTCTTGAAGATATTTACATTATCTTTTACTTGTTATTTTATATTCATGTTCGGTAAAGACATCCGACAGCGACTCAACGAGCAAAACTGCCACATCCCTTCTCTCGAATAGCACACAATATATGTGAGATCATCACCACAAGTTTATTTTCTTTTGATATTATCTCTATGAGTCAACTACTATTAATATCCCTGCTTGATATTATCTCTACAAGTCAATTACTATTTTTCTCATTTGTTAGTTTATATTATAATTATATCATTTACTTATATATTAAATATAATATATTTATTTAATTAGAAGGTTAATTCGTCTTGTTTTAACTCTTCTTGTTTCTACAGCAACAACGAAATAAGCATTTTTAGCTATAAAATTTGTTGAAACAACTCTTCATAACAAGCTGAAAAAAGAGTTTTTAGCGGATTCTATGGTCATTTATATTGAACAAAAGTTTGTTGAAAAAATTGATAATAATAATTAATGAGTTTGATTTTATGAAAAATCGAAGAGCATAACTTTATCGGTCAGTCCTAGGTAAATTTAGATTCAGGCTACGTCCTGACTAATAGTAATTGATGAGTATAAATTTGTTAAGTAACCCCTGACTAATAGTAATTGATGAGTATGAATTTGTTAGCATATGTGAGGTTAAAGTGACGTGAGGTAGACATAGATGTTAAATTCCGTCAATTTTAACATATTAAGGCTTGTCCATTTCCGGTCTTTAGGAGGGAAAGTTATTAAGGAGCATTAATTCACATTGTGCTGCCATCATCTATTTGAACTGGGAGGAAGATTCTCACCATAAAGGTACGTTCTGCTTTAATATTAAGTATCATTGTGGCTATTGCACAACCAAAACGGATATATGAAAAAGCTTCCAAAAGTTTTGACTTTCTTAATTGTTTAATCACTTAATTTAAACACCTAGTCCTCCAATAGTATCTTCAAAGGAAGCTCGATATTTTAGTTCCTGCTCTTGCCTTATGAATCATCATGCATGTTTTATGGGGCGCAAGGTGTTTTACTCGCCTCCATCAATTTATTCCAATGCCAACATAGAGAAAAATATGGGAGAAGATATACTCTAACCTACTGAATTTCCACCCTAAGATCTTATATATCTCGAGGGATGTTTTATGCTCTTTGATTTGGTGATCTCACATTAGTCTCTCTATGAGCTAGGCCCGCCACACTATTAGCTGCGTTAACTGTGCATGTATTATCATAATATCAGACCTAAATATATATAAAGGCTAACCAACTAATTGCAGGCATACTTTTAAAATACTTTCACTAGTGTTCTAGAGGTCAAAACTCCAAAATTGAGTAAAAAATAAATAAAGTGAATATAAAAAGGAAATGCATGATTTAAAATGGTATATCTCATAAGAGCAAAAGATAGTGAAAGTTATAATTTTCTGCACTTAACTTCATTAATCTCTTAACACAATTTCTCTTAAACGGTATCATCATTTATTATACTCTCTTTTATTCTCTTATTAGTATGTTTTATTTATTTAATTTATCAATCAATCTATAAATATATACTATATATATGGATGTATCACCTGAGATTCATCCAAAATTAAGTGTATCCTAATCACATATTAATATAATCTAAAATGAGATGTATCCTAAGCACATATAAAATATATAGGGTGATAGATAATTTTTTGCAGTTTCCGATGGCAGATTAATTAGTCTTGAGATCTCAATACTTGCTGAAACTTATACTTTCTATAGTTATTGAGACTGAAACTTTTCGTCGAGCATTGGATACCCTTACTCAGGCCTTGCATCTCACTCTCAGTTCCATCAATGAGTATATGCAACCAATCAATCTTTGTTATGATCATCTAATGTCTGTTGTAAACGTATTTATGTATGATCTTGTAGGTTTAAGCTCCCAATGTGACAACTTATCTTGATGAAGTGTATCTTAAATCACTCCATGGTATTAAAGCAAGATTTAGATTCCCCCTTCCTTCCAAACATATGACTAGTAAGATTTCGAAAGCAATCTCTTTATGAAAAGTGGCAGATGCAATCAAGGTCGTATAGGTACGGGGCGAGGATGAAGATGAGGTAAGGAAGATGTTAGATTCGCTATACTAGTGGGCACTTTGCCCATAAATGCTACAAGAGTTTCGTCGTGCTCGACTATCGTGCATTCGTGCTTCGTCCGAATCTGTCAAACGTGTGTAGGGATAAACATTCGATTAATTCAGTTAATTTGATATTAATTTTATATAAATTCTTTTTATTATTATTTTAAATAAATTTAATTAATTCGATGTTAATTAAAATAATTGATTCAGTTAATTTAGTTTTAGTAAAATTTTGATTTAATTCGATTAATCAATATTAAAACAATTAATTTATGGATCGAATTAATTTAATACTCACCGTGTGTTGATCAATATCTTCAGTAAATCTTATTGATGAGAATCTGGCCAATATCTTTCACCGAAAGGGTTTAATTCCTGTTGCGGGAGTGGAAGAAGCAACATCATCCGCCACCACAACTGTAGCCGCTGAATCCCTTGCGCACCAAATTGACCACACAATCAGCCGCACATTAAAGGTAGCTAAATTATAATCGATGAAGGAACTTTGACTCATTCCTTCAAAGTCAACAATCAACGGAAAGAGATCGATCGCAAAGTCAAGTGCATATCATCTACTTTTCCGAAAAATTCAGATTTTCTTCTTCTTCCTCGTCCTCCTCCTCTGTTTCGTGGAAGGGTTGGAGATTAGGCTTTGGCGGCGGCCGGGGAGGAAGGGGCGTCGCCGGCTCCAGGATTGGAGAGGGAGGGGAGATGCCGGTGGGCGGCGGAGCTGGAAGAGGAGAGGAGACGGGGGAAGGAAGAGACGCCTGTGGCAGTGGAAATGGCGGAGGCGAGGGAGATGGGCATGAGGCACAGGCCCTTCCCTTGCAAGTACTGCATCGCCGAGCCCATGTCTTCCTCCATCAGCTTCGCCACTTGCTGCTCCGTCACTGTCAACCCATCGCCGGTCTGCTCCTGCTAATTAAAAAAAAAAACAATGCAAAGGCGGAAAAAAAAGCGATCTTTTTTTTTCAAAATAATCGTTACAAATAGGGTAATACCTCATGGGAAATGTCGCTGCCGCCGACAAGCGGCACAGTGGCGGCCGCGCCGCCTAATCTGCTCATGCTCAGAACCTGTTTGAAAGAAAACCCATCAGCATTCCACTCGCATATGGTCGACTTTCAAGAGAAGGGAAGGAGAGCTTGCCTTGACTTGCAGTTGGAGGAACTTAACGTAGTCGATGATCTCATCAAGCATCGAAGCCTTGTCCGTCTGCAATTAATCCCAAACCAAACAAGCTTTTAGTTGGACATAATCATTCACCTAATTTTCTATTCGTCACCATGTTCTGTAATTAACATCTTGAAATCGTTCATTCACCATCAACAGGTGATGAGACAAACATGATGTAACATCGATCTAATCTTTAATAGTACTATCTTCGTATCAAAACATTCCCAAGTGGAAATTAAAGCAAGAAGAAGACAAGGAGAAAGTTTTGATACCTTGTTGGCGTTGGGCACCAACTCCTGCAGATCTTTCATCCTCTCCGCTATCCTCTCCCTTCTCAACTGTGAACAGGAACAGAGAATTAACATAGAAGAGAACAGGATTCCATGCCACTGCAACTGTACGAGCAGATAAACGCAAAAAGAGGCGAAAGGGATTCATCAAGGAACTCAATTTCCAACCCAATTCATTCGAAAACAATGGAAAATAAAACAATTATTTTTCTCGGTTGATGTCCTCGCTTACCCTCTCGGCGATGCTGTGGGGATCGGTGGCTTGGCCCCTCCGCGCTCTCACTTTCTGCCTCGGTGGCGCCGTGCCACTGCCGGCGGACGGCGAGGCGACGGGGATGACTGCTCCAAAGTTCTGGCCCGGCGTCGACGCTCCCTGGGTGGGTTTAGTTTGGGTTATCATGAGTATAAAGGAAATTCTTGAGAAAAGGAACGAACAGATGGAGCTTTCAGCAAAACCTTGAGATGGGGCAAACTGTGTTGATTCGCTGAATCAGTGTGCTGAATCGATCCACCGAAACCACAGTAAAGCGCGTCAACCACCTTCTATTCCGTAATCAAATGGTGAGAAGAAAATTAGGTTTTCGTTGTTTCAACAAGGAAGAAGAGAGAACCGGGAAATTAGGATGGCGTACACTAGAATTGGTCGAATCGATGGAACCGGCCCTGCCGAGCGTCAACGGAGGGGATGGGAACCCAGAGTTTCCGTAGCCTGCGACAAGCAGCTGCTGCTGGGAATCATGGCCGAGCGGCAGCATCATAGCCTTCTCCGCCGACGAGCTCCCACCACTAATCTGGTACTGCAAGAGCCGATTCGCGAACAGCGTCGACTCGTCGAAGGGAGCATATGGCAACCCCTCCTCAGGATCATCCCCAAGCCCGACGATCCACTGCTGATCGGAAGCCGAGGCGTCCCAGGGGGCGGCCAGACTGGATAGGATCTCGTCAAGGAAGTCTTCGTGACCAGAAGATACATCGAGAACGAACGTCTCTTCCGATCCACGGCCGTTATGCAGCTCCGGGACCGGGATCTGGGCAGCGATGCCATTGAGCGACGCCGCGGCCTTGCCAAGCACTTGCTTCTCTGTCGTGCCTGGATGCATCAGCCCCCAAATCGAAGGCAAGGTTTATGGATTTGAAATGGAAAGGCGACGCCTTTTGTTCTTCTTCGTCTTCTGGAGGAAGAAGACGAACACGAAGACGACGGGGATGAAGAAGCGACTCGTCCGGAGACTGGATGAGACGACAGCTCGTAGTATGACTCGTAACTTATAGTGGCATTTTTATGATTAATTTAATCTTTCGATGAAATTCTATTTCCACATTAAAGAACTTTTCTTTTTGAAATTCAAAAAATCATTTTCTTCTTTAATTTTTTTTAAAGATAAATTTTAAAATTTTAAAAATAATAAAGTATGATAAACAATAATACATAGCCCTATGATTACAAATATATAATATACAAAATATGCATATATTTTCATCCTTTATTTAATTAAAAACTATTTTTTATTCAAGGAACTTTTTCCCTGGAACTTTAAATTATAATACGGAGCTTGAAAATTTTGATGGGAAAAATATGAAGACAGCTTGTGTTTTTTAATTATTAAAAAGAGAAAATTAAATAAAAAACTAAAAACTTTATTTTGTTTTCCATTTATTTATCTTTATTTCTTACACCATTATTGACTAAAAATTTTATATGTTATAGTAATTTTAATTAAAACTATTACAATAATATTGACACAATTTTAATTAATTTAAAATAATTTTAATTAATATGAGGACAATTTTAATTAATATTAATATTTTTATCAATTTAATAAAAAATATAATATGATAGACAAAAAAAAATTATAATGAAAAATTGGATGTGATGTATTTTTGTAATAATTTTTAATATAATTTTTTTTAATGAAAATATAAAAAAGATATGCACTTTTAATTTATATATAATTTTTGTTACCTTATCGAAAAATGGGAGGAGACAAATACCTAGAAGTCAAAGTTGTGTCATATCAATCATGTCTTACCAAATTTGGCACCCTCACCTCAATATTTAAAATTATATAAAATTATTTTGGATAAAAGGATGTTCATCTACCTATTTTATTCTTAAAATTATCTGTATTTATAATATTATTATAACATTAATATAATACTACTATATTATTATAGTAATTATTTAATAATTATATACATGGTAACAATTATCTCGTATTTGTTATAATTATTTTCAATTATTTTAAATAATTTTGATAAAATTTAAATAATATTGAATAATATGATAAAAATATTTTGATATAATAGTATTCAAAATTTATAATTTAAGATTTTAATGAAATAATTAGTTTTTCGGTCTTAATTGTAAATCTTAAACTTTAAATATTTAAATAATTAATTTTTCACTTTGTAACTATCACGTAGCTTCTACACATTGTAACAATCATCAAATAGCTTCTACACAATGTGATTAAATCTTAAATTTTAAAATTTTAAATTTTAAAATTTTAAATTTTAAATTTTAAATTTTAAATTCTCAATATTATTATATTAAAATATATATATTTATTAAATTGATCAAGATAATTTAAACTTCATCCAAATTATTTTAAATTAATTAAAATTATTCTTAAAATAGTTATAACAGTTAGTATCTTCTCCTTTTTTTTTAAAAAAAAATAATAATAAAACAAAGATGTCTTTTGATTTTTTTTACCCATTTATTTTTATCTCATTTCATTTTATACAACTAAATTCTTTATAATCATTCCAAGTCTTAAACCTTTAAATTACATGCAATCATTTGCTATAAAATTACATAGCAATTAATGTTTAATTTTTCAATGAAAACCATCAAGGTTGATAAATAATAATAATAATAATAATAATAATAATAATAATAATAGATAGGGGTGTAATCGTGCCGAGTTGAGTCGAACTCTTGGATATTTGAGTTTGGTTAGTTTATAATCGAGCCGAGCTCGAGCTTTATTTAACGAATATATTCATATCTTACGAGCTTATTCGAGCTTTTATCAAGTCTAAACGAACTTAATAAATATAAATTTAAATATTCATTAAAAACTAAATTATATATTTTAAAAAAATTATAATATTCTTGTTAAAATTTATAATTATATTCTAATAAATAAATTTAATATATTTGTCTATGTTTTTCATAAGTAGAGTGTAAAATTTATAAATTCAATATCAAAACTATTATTTTTTTATTTAAAAATTAATTCATCAGCTTAACGAACATGTTCACGAGCTAACGAGCCAAATATTGTGAAGCTTGAACTTGGTTTGTTTATCTTAACGAGCCTAATTAAATGAGCTCAAACGAGCTTTTATCGAATCGAGCTTCGAATAGCTCACGAGCGGCTTAGCTCATTTACACCCCTAATAATAGATCCTGTCGGAAGGCTAGGGAGATGGTGCATTTACTCAAGTGGATGGTTTGTTAACCGACAGAAGACTTCTTTAACCGATGATAAAGTTCCTTAACGATCTTGCACACAATCCGACAATCCGACAAAGCGTTAGTAACTAAAGACCAGGGATGAGGTCCCTAGCAAGATCCTCCGACACTCAAATCAGTACATTTCTTGACAAGTGGATGAAGAAGGACAATAGAAGATATGCGGAGAAAAAGGTGTAGATGATGTTAATTGCGTAACTTGCCAACGGAGAGGATCCTCTTTATATACCACCTCTCATAACCTCCGTGATCGTGAGATATCCCATTGCGTCGGAGTTTGTTAGGTGATGGAAAGAGTATAGTCGAGGTGATCTACCATAATAGTATGAGGAATCTTTTTCCTACCCACAAATGTACCTCTTTTGTCGCTTATGCCTTAGGCCTTTAGTAAAGTTGTTGGAGTATGTTGTTATACTGTTATAATAGATCAATTAGTAAGGAAATTATTGGAATAATCCCAATGGTCCGTGCGACCATGTGTTTTGGTGTTTGGGCAAAGGGTTTAAGTTAGGTTCATCCTTGTATTTGATATGTGTATTTGAGTTGTGCAGGTTTGCAGGATACACATGTGACTCAGGTTGATGGCTTCGGGTCCTGTGAAGGATGGAGCATCCGAGGGACCATGGACAAGGCAGCAAGGACAAGGGCCGAGGGAAGCAACTTCGAGGCATACACGAAGGATGACATTGGGGACGAGCCGCAGGCTTGAATGCATCCGAGGGACGAGAGCCAAAGGAAGTAGGCTTGAAGGCAAGAGGTCAATGTTGCAAAAAAGTGTCAAGTGAGTCTAAGAGGGAGGGTCCGAGTGTTAAGAGATTGTACTTGGGGTAAAATCCTAGGGTTAGGGTTTATTGCAACAGTTATTGTAGCAGTTACTATAGCAGTCAACTGATGTTTTCATTAGTCGACTGGTGCAGTCGACCGAGCAATCGACTGGGAGCGAACAGAATGCTTCTGTTCGCTCGACCAGTGTGGAGCAGTCGACTGCTAGTTTTAGCAGTCGACTGGTATCGAGTCGTTAGGATGTAACGATCGAATTTTAAAAAAGGGCAGTCGACTGGTAGGCGATATTTTCCAACCCGTGACCTATATAACCAAGCCTTGGGAGCTTGGTTAAGGTTGATGAAATAGAGGTAGTTAATCTCTATTAGTAGTCTATTTGTGCTCTAGCGTCAAAAGAGCTCTTGTGAGAGTTGTGGTGAGGTTTCTCCACCCATAAGGAGGTTTGAGCTAGCCGAAGTTTGTCGGGGAGTCATCCACCGACGGATCGGGATCGTCCACCTTACGGACAATCGTGGAGTAGGAGCTTCATCTCCGAACCACGTTAAACGGGCGTGTGTTGGTTTGCATTTCCTTTCTTGTTTTGTATTTAGTTTAGCTTGTTTGTTTTGTATTATTTCACTACGCAAGCTAACAAAGTGTAGGAAGCAATCGATTTGGGGGGTGTCGTTGATGTGAGCCCAGAAGAGGCACTGAAGGGAATTGGGGGACCCATGACGAGATCCAAGACTAAGAGAATGAAGCAAGCTTTGGAAAGCTTAATAATGGGGCTCAAGGAAAAGGAGGATCAATGCACAATGGAGGCAACAACTAAATGGATCACATTCCTTCAATTTGAAAGTGAAATTGGACCAACATGAGGACCATTTTCGTATGCATTTTTGGGGGGATTTTCTAAAGTGACTTTTGATGTCCTTTGTGGGTTTTTAATACATTTTTGAGAGTTTAAGCTAGTATAATAAATACCATGCATGCATGGTTGCATTAAGCTTGTATTAGGGATTAGTGGTTGCATTAGTGGATAATAAATATCATGCATGCAAGCATGATATTTATTGCATAATTAGTGCATAGTGGATCTTAAGGGATGTTAAATAGGAGAACTCTTGTATGGAAAATCAAGTAAGTTTGAATGAAAATTTTAGTTTCTCTTTGGTGAGAGCTTCCTTCTAGTTCTTAGGCAAAGAACTAATTTTGATCTTATCAAGGCAACTTGTGGCGATCAAACCCCATGACTTATCACTCACCTTCTCATCTTACTTGAGTGTGGTGTCAATACCCTTCCCCAAGCTGAATTTCAAGACGATCCATTTACAAAGTTCCTTATCATTTAGTATTAGAGCCTTGGCTCCTTGATTTTAAGGTTTGTGTCTTGTTTTCATCTTTGTTCTTGTCCATCTTTGTTGATCTCTCCATCCCTATCTATCATAAATTTCTATTCGCTATTTGGGTCCTCAACTCAAAAAAAAAAAGAAGGAAAATTCAAAAAAAAAAAAGAGAGAAAGAAATCATTAGAGTCATTGGTTTCTGATTAAAAAAAAAAGAAAAAAAAGGGAGGAGGATTTGTGAATTGAAAGGACTCAATATTCTTTCTTTGTGAAATCTGAATTCAAAGATATATTCCTTTCATTGCTCTTGATCATTGCTGAAATTCTCATTTTATCCATTTATTTCTCTTGTTCTACTCATATTTCTCTTGTTGATTTCTTATTCACTTGGTTGTCTACTTGTTGTCTTGAGAAAGATATTGATAAGGTTCTTTCCTTAATAGCTTATAAAGGAAGCTGAGTGGATAAATTTGAGTGCAACCACGTGAGTAGAGTGGTGAGGTCCGTCTAACATTTCTTTTGTAATTTTCCTTGTCATCTTCTTTTTTTTTCTTTGCAAGCATGAGTGGGGAAAAATCACCTCATTCCCCTAGGCGAGATCTTAATAGGCTTCAAATGGAGGCACTTACTCAACAATTTGAAAGAATGCTTCAAAGACAACTTGAAGAAATACATGAAAGGATGGACCGACTTGAAGGAGAAAATGTTTCCAACCGTGGGGGCAATTCTAATCATGAAGAATCTCGTCAAAGTGACTCATTCTATGATTCATCAAGAGAAAGAAGGAGGCATGAAGGGGGAAGAAGACGTGAAAGAGGAGGTAGAGACCATAGACGAGAAGATGATCTAGGAGGTGTGAAAGTCCATATACCTTCCTTCCAAGGGAGGAATGACCCCGAAACATATCTTGAGTGGGAGATGAAAATAGAGCAAATCTTCTCATGCCACAATTACAATGATGCAAAGAAAGTAAAGGTGGTTGCCCTTGAGTTCACCGATTATGCCTTAATTTGGAGGGATCAATTGCAAAAGGAGAGAAAAAGGTATGGAGAGCATCCTATCAACACTTGGGACGAAATGAAGACTTTGATGAGAAGGAGATTTGTGCCTTCCCACTACCATAGGGAATTGCACAACAAATTGCAAAGACTCACCCAAGGGAGTAGGAGTATGGATGATTATTACAAGGAGATGGAGGTGGCTTTGATTAGAGCCAATATTGTGGAGGATAGGGAAGCTACCATGGCTCGGTTTCTCCATGGCCTAAACCGAGATATTGGAGACATTGTGGAGTTACAACATTATGTGGAGCTTGACGACTTAGTGCATCAAGCAATGAAAGTAAAGCAACAATTAAAGAGAAAGGGCGCTATGAAGAAATCATCTTCTCCAAACTATTCTTCAAGTTGGAAGGACAAGCCAAAGAAGGAGGGTTCTTCTTCAAATTCTAAGGAGGCAACAAACACTAAGAAGCCTATTCCTACTACCTCTTCTTCCACGTCTAAGAGTAGGGATATCAAGTGTTTTAGGTGTTTGGGAAAAGGTCATATTGCATCTGAATACCCGAATAAGAAGACTATGGTGGTGAGAGATAATGAGAGTATCTCTAGTGAAGAAATTACTTCTCATTCCTCTTCCTCAAGCGATGAGGAAAATGATGGAGCAGCCTATGCGCAAGATGGAGATCTCTTGGTGGTTAGGAGATTATTGGGAAGCCAAGCCAAGGAGCATGAGGAGGACCAAAGAGAAAATATTTTTCATACCCGCTGCCTTATTTAAGATAAGACATGCTCTATGATCATTGATGGTGGAAGTTGTACCAATATGACAAGCACTAGGTTGGTCACCAAACTCAACTTCAAGACTACACCACATGCAAGACCATATAAACTCCAATGGCTAAGTAATAGTGGTGAATTAGTAGTGAACCAGCAAGTGTTGATTAATTTCTCCATTGGCAAATATGAAGATCAAGTTCTATGTGATATTGTGCATATGGAGGCAAGCCACATTCTTCTTGGAAGACCTTGGCAGTTTGATAGGCGAGCTCACCATGATGGATTCTCCAACAAATTCTCTTTTGTCCACAATTCTCGCAAAGTCACACTTGTACCATTATCACCTAGAGAAGTTTGTGAGGATCAAATAAAAATGAGAGAGAAAAGAGAAAAAGAGGAGCGAGAGCTTAAAAAAAGAAAGAGTGTGTGAAAAAGAAAATACTTGATTTTGAGGACAAAATTCAAAAGAAAAGAGAGAATGAGGAAAAGAAAGAGAGAAGAATAGAAAATTTGTTTACAAGAGGAAGTGAGGCGGAGAAAGCTTATTTGACAAGGCAGCCTATATTTCTTCTTTTGTGCAAGGAAACTTGCATGGAATCTAATACTAACTCCTTGCCTAGTGATGTTGTTGTTATTTTGCAGGATTTTGAGGATGTGTTTTCCAAGGAAATACCTCAAGGTTTGCCTCCAATGAGGGGGATTGAACACCAAATAGACCTTATTCCTGGCGCTTCTTTGCCCAATAGGCCAGCTTATAGGAGCAACCCTCAAGAAACAAAGGAGATACAAAATCAAGTGGAGGAGTTATTGCAGAAAGGATGGATTAGAGAAAGTTTAAGTCCTTGTGCTGTACCCGTAATTTTGGTGCCTAAAAAGGATGGATCATGGAGGATGTGCACTGACTGTAGAGCCATCAACAACATCACAATTCGGTATAGACATCCTATCCCTAGACTTGATGATTTGCTTGATGAATTGCATGGTGCTTACTTCTTTTCTAAAATTGATTTGAAAAGTGGGTACCATCAAATTAGGATAAGGGAAGGGGATGAATGGAAAACAGCTTTCAAAACAAAATATGGATTGTATGAATGGTTGGTAATGCCTTTTGGGTTAACTAATGCACCAAGTACTTTTATAAGACTTATGAACCATGTCTTACGAGAATTTCTTGGAAAATTTATGGTAGTATACTTTGATGATATTTTGGTATATTCCAAGAGTTTTGTTGAGCATATTGCACATCTCCAATCTGTCTTGCATGCCCTTAGAAAGGAAAAACTATATGCTAACTTGGAAATGTGTTCTTTTTGCACTAATCATGTGGTTTTTCTTGGTTTTGTCATAAGTTCTAAAGGAGTGCAGGTTGATGAAGGGAAAGTTAAAGCCATCAGAAATTGGCTAACTCCTAAAACTGTGAGTGAGGTTAGGAGCTTCCATGGGTTGGCAAGTTTCTATAGGAGGTTTGTGAAGGACTTCAGCACATTGGCAGCACCCCTAAATGAAATTGTTAAGAAAAATAGGGTTTTAGATGGGGAGAGAATCAAGAAAAGGCATTTCAAACACTTAAGGATAAACTCACACATGCACCCATTCTTGCTTTACCTGATTTTTCCAAATCATTTGAAATTGAATGTAATGCATCTCATGTGGGTATTGGGGTTGTTTTACTTCAAGATGGTCATCCCATTGCATATTTTAGTGAGAAACTAAGTGGCGCCACTCTCAACTATTCCACTTATGATATAGAATTGTATGCACTTGTTAGAGCATTGCAAACATGACAACATTATCTTTTGCCTAAAGAATTTGTCATTCATAGTGATTATGAATCTTTGAAGTATTTGAAAGGGCAAGGGAAGCTCAACAAAAGGCATGCCAAATGGGTCGAATTTCTTGAACAATTTCCTTATGTGATTAAGCATAAGCAAGGAAAGGTAAATGTTGTAGCAGATGCACTTTCAAGAAGGTATAACTTGTTAGTTACACTTGAAACTAAATTGCTTGGCTTTGAACATATTAAGTAATTGTATGTACATGATAATGAGTTTTCCCAATTATATGCTGCGTGTGAAAAGAAATCACAAAATGGGTTTGTTAGGCATGACAACTACTTGTTTAAGAATAACAGACTTTGTGTGCCTAAAGGATCCATGCGTAAATTGCTAGTTAGGGAAGCACATGAGGGGGGGTTTAATGGGACACTTTGGGGTTCAAAAGACCTTAGAAATGCTGCTTGAATATTTTCATTAGCCACACATGAAACACGATGTGCAGAAATTTTGTGCATGGTGCATTGTGTGTAGAAAAGCAAAATCTAAGACATTACCTCATGGACTTTACACGCCTTTGCCTTTTCCTAATTTTCCTTGGACTGACTTGTCTATGGATTTTGTTTTAGGGCTATCACATACCCAAAAAGGTAAGGACTCCATTTTTGTGGTAGTTGATAGATTCTCTAAGATGGCACACTTCATACCTTGCCACAAAGTAGATGATGCAACTCATGTGGCAGATTTGTTTTTCAAAGAGGTGGTAAGACTTCATGGCATGCCTAGGAGCATTGTTTCAGATTGTGACACCAAATTTTTAAGCCATTTTTGGAGGACCTTATGGAACAAGCTGGGAACAAAGCTTCTTTTCTCCACCACATGCCACCCACAAACTGACGGCCAGACTGAGGTGGTAAATAGGACACTTTCTACTCTTCTTAGAGCAATTATTAAGAAGAACATTAAATCTTGGGAAGAATATTTACCTCATGTTGAATTTTCTTATAATAGGGCGGTCCATTCTACTACTCAATTTCCTCCTTTTGAGATTGCTTATGGGTTCAATCCACTAACACCTCTTGATTTGCTTCCTTTACCTAACACTTCTTCTTTAGTTCACAAGGATGGAAAAACAAAGGCAGAATATGTGAAGAAGATTCATGAGCAAGTTAAAGCTCAAATTGAGAAGAAAATGGAGCAATATGCAAATCAAGCCAACAAAGGGAGAAAAAGAGTTGTCCTTGAACCCGGTGATTGGGTGTGGGTTCATTTGAGGAAGGAACGGTTTCCTACCCAAAGGAAATCAAAGCTTCAACCAAGAGGAGATGGATCATTCCAAGTGTTGGAAAGAATTAATGACAATGCTTACAAAATTGATTTGCCCGGTGAGTATGGTGTTAGTGCAACATTTAATGTGGCTGATTTGAGTCCTTTTGATATAGGTGATGAAGACCTAAATTTGAGGACGAATTCACCTAAAGAAGGAGGGAATGATGTGAGCCCAGAAGAGGCACTGAAGGGAATTGGGGGACCCATGACGAGATCCAAGACTAAGAGAATGAAGCAAGCTTTAGAAGGCTTAATAATGGGGCTCAAGGAAAAGGAGGATCAATGCACAATGGAGACAACAACTAAATGGATCACATTCCTTCAATTTGAAAGTGAAATTGGACCAACATGAGGACCATTTTCGTATGCATTTTTGGGGGGATTTTTCTAAAGTGACTTTTGATGTCCTTTGTGGGGGTTTAATGCATTTTTGAGAGTTCCTAAGCTAGTATAATAAATACCATGCATGCATGGTTGCATTAAGCTTGTATTAGGTATTAGTGGTTGCATTAGTGGATATTAAATACCATGCAGGCAAGCATGATATTTATTAGATAATTAGTGCATAGTGGATCTTAAAGGATGTTAAATAGGAGAACTCTTGTATGGAAAATCAAGTAAGTTTGAATGAAAATTTTAGTTTCTCTTTGGTGAGAGCTTCCTTCTAGTTCTTAGGCAAAGAACTAATTCCGATCTTATCAAGGCAACTTGTGGCGATCAAACCCCATGACTTATCACTCACCTTCTCATCTTGCTTGAGTGTGACGTTAATACCCTTCCCCAAGCTGAATTTCAAGGCGATCCATTTACAAGGTTCCTTATCAGTCGTCTATCCAACCCCCCTTCAAGCCGGCCACCGATCCCCTAACAGAAATGCCCAAGGAATATTCACCAACAACTTTGACAAACCATTAGAATATTGTCTACTGCTTGTCTATTAAATATATTTCGGCCGATCTTTTATTTGGCTGGGCATTTACAGTAAGCCCTATGAAATGAAGCATCTTTAACTCATATTGATTTCAATCTTCTCTATCATGTACTAAATACTATGAAAATCTGTTCAAAGGCTAGTATGATGCTCATAGTATGCCAAAGATCTATCAAGGAGTCATATGATAAATTATGTATATTAGAGTCTTTATTTTTAGAGACAATATGACCTCAGATAATTTTAAACCCAGCCGACCTCAGCTTGACCAACTATATGTAGAGTCTCCTAAGGATAAGTACCTTTAAGTTCGCCCAGTATTTGCCTGGTTGAACGTAAACAGAGAGCTTTATATTTGACTGACCTTTATCTGACCGATCATATATTAATAAATTTGTGAGGCTAAGTGTCTTTAAGGCTGCCCGAACTTCACCCAACCGGACGTACACGGAGAACTTTATATTTGACCGACCTTTATCTGATCACTCATATATTAACAGCTTTGTGAGACTAAGTGTCTTTAAATCTGCTCGGTCTTTGCCCGACCGGACGTACACAGAAAGCCTTATTTTTGACCGGTCTTTATTTGACCGCTCATATATTAACAGTTTTATAAAGCTAAGTATCTTTAAGCCCGCCCGGTCTTTGCCCAGTTGGGCGTACACAGTCTTATATTTGACCAACCTTCATCTGACTGATCATATGTTAACAACTTTGTGAGGCTAAGTATCTTTAAACCCGTTCAACTTTTGCCTGGCCGAGCGTACACAGAAAGCTTTATGTTTGACTGACCTTTATGTGACCGATCATATGTTAACTGCTTTATGAGGCTAAGTCTCTTTAAACCCGCCCAACCTTTATCCGTTCCGGCGTATACAGAGAGTCTTATGTTTGATCGACTTTTATTTGGTCAATCGAGTATAAAGATGTTTTAGAAGGTTTGAGTGTTTAGAGCCCGATCATCCTTTCATCTGGCTAGGCTGCCCTGAACTCAGCCGACCATTTGTCCAACCAGGTACATTACTTCTTAAATTCCAGAGCAAAATATTAGAATTCTTTTGTCCGACCGACTTCATGGGCGGTCGGCCCTATCCGAGCATCTTGCTTTGGAGCCACTCGAACAAGATATGAGAACTTTGACGCTAGATAATCAACAAAATCAAATGAGGAAGGCTCCTCTATTCTGATTTTGGCCACTACATTATCTTGACTTTGACCGTCATGTCATCTTCTAGGTTTACTAACTATAACCCGTATCAATAATAATAATAATAATAATAATAATAATAATAATAATAAAAGACTTTGAAGTATATATTATTAATGATAATCATTATTAGTTTATTTTTTGAGATAATTACCTACAATTATTAGGAGTTTGTAATCCTTGCAATTAACATCTTAAAGTCAAACATTTGACTTGATAATAGTTATTAACTTATCATCACTCGCATTTATGATCTCATTATTGTGATGGATTATTTGATGTTAATGTTCACATGTTATGCACGTGCTCTGCATGCATAGTAGAAATTAAGCAAAAGAATAATAAATCATGAGAAGACAATTTCAAAACTCAAAATTAATAAAAAATAATATTTTAAAAAATAAAGAATCAATCATGATGGCACTAATTAAAGCTTCATTAAATGAAGCATGATGGAATAATGATCATGTGGATCAACAAAAGAAGGCACAAAGCTTCTTGTTTGGTGTGAAGAAGTTGTTTATTTGTGTAATTGAATGCATTAATTAACACCACTCTTCCACCATTTGCATTAATTTTTTTTTTTTTGGGATTTGAGATTGAGATTGAGATTGAGATTGAGATTGAGATTGAGATCTCTTTTCGTTCAATTCCATAAATTTCAATCAATAGGATAATAAAATGTTCTTTTGGTTTGGTAAACTTGTATTAGGATCTTAATGGGATATCCAATACATCAAGGTCAATTCGTCTTCTATGGACTTGGAAGGTGTATTAATTCACCATTGATTAAAAACTTTCTTATATCAAAGATGAGATATTAGTAGAGAGGGATCAACAACAACAACATCTAACAGACTTGCAATCTTATTCATCCAAATAAGTAAAAAACGTTGATAGAGCGTTTGAGTAATTTAGTAGAACAATGACTAGACAATCATAAATAAGCGAAAATTGTTAGAAAAATATGAATGGAAACATGACTAGTAGGTATTAGTTCCATATTGATTGAGTGACATTACAATTGATCGATAGTATATAAGGGGTTGTGAATTTAGGTCCTAATTGCACCAACCAAAAGATTCTTGTGTAAACACTACTGCACGAAGTGGACTGTAGTCAAGGCATAGTGTGCCACATGTATCAATTAGAAATTGCCACAAGTATCTTTTGTGTGTGCTTGCTCAGTCTATGTGACTCAATAGAAATGTGACACTTGGCACACTATGCCACATGTTACTCCATGCTTCTTGCCACATTGTTCATACTTACGACACACGCCTTAGTGTATGTTAAGCACACGTGTTATGCATGCGATTTTGTTGCTTATGACACATGCATGCTTTAGTGCATTTTAAGCACAAGTGTCATGCATGCAGTAAACACACATGCATGACAAGTTGCTCAACACTTCTTTATAAGAGCAAGGAGCTTGGAGTATGGATAGAGATGTAAATAAATCAAACCGTTCATGAGCTATTTGAATCTCGATTCGATATAAACTCGTTTGAGCTCATTTAATGAGGCTCGTTAAGATAAACAAACTAAGCTCAAACTTCATAATATTCGGCTCGTTAGCTGTGAATATATTCATTAGTAAGCTCATAAATCAACTTTTAAATATAAAATAATAGTTTTGATATTGAATTTATAGATTTTATACTCTACTTATGAAAAATATAGACAAATATATTAAATTTATTTATTAAAATAAAATTATAAATTTTAATAAGAATATTATAATTTTTTCTAAATATATAATTTAATTTTTAATAAATATTTAAATTTATAATTTATATTTATTAAGCTCGTTTAAGCTCGATAAAAGCTTGAATAAGCTCTTGAGACATGAATATATTCGTTAAATAAAGCTCGAACTCGGCTCGATTATAAACGAGCTAAACTCAAATATTCAAGAGTTTAGTTCGGCTCAACTCGATTACACACCTAAGTATGGAGTATGTGCAGAGAGAACTTGTGAAACAAGTTGTGGAAACAAGTCAGAGAGCAAAATTCTATGAAGAATTCCTATAAAAAGGGAAAGCAAAAAATATTATCTCATTTCTTCCTTCTTTCTGTTGAACAATTTTTTATTTGACAAATAGTTGTGATAGCGTTTAGGTATATATTCAGTTTACCATATCAATCTGTGCTAAGTTGTGTCATGTCTTGTCATTTTATCCTAGGAAATAAACATTCAAATGTGACCTCTTAGCAACGTCGAAGGGGATGAATCTGTTTTAAGGAGACTGTCTCGCTGTAGGACTCATTATCTTTTGTTCCTCAGGTGACACTTCTCACACAAATCGGACTAGGCTCCGGGTTTGTTTGACATCCGTCTCGAGCCTTCGGTAAAAATCGTTAGATTTTAAGGGATGTCCTAAGGTAATGTCTTATGGTTTACTATTTATTTGATAAATATAAATTCAATATTTGAGTGCATATTATATGTTTGAATAGTTTTAAACTCATTTACTGAATGTCTACAATACAATTCAAAGCATGAGAGAATTTGAGATTGGATCACAACTTGTAATTATCTCTACATGCATAATTATGAACTTATTGGAATTTACTTAGTCATTGAATTGGTATATTTGGACATCATCAATTATGTAAGACTAGTATGAGTTATACTGCTTGGTTCAACCAAACAGTTGTTTCTCACTAGTTGAAGATATTGGAATGTCGAGAGTTAAACGTGGATACTAGTTATGGTAACTAGTTCATTTGAGTGACTTGTTGTAAGACTTCATATGGTTCATTATATATATGGATATGTTTATGAAGTTTTACTGCAGCTCGAGTGCAAGTTTCCCTCGACTTGAGATATACAAGTCATCTTGGTTATAGAGACTTATACTTTGACATCTTAAGCAAACATCTCTGGGAGGTGTGGACCCAGATGATTGGGTATAAGTCGAAGTACCTGAAGGTATTTGAATAACTCATAAAGGATTCATTGATCCTTACGAGGAGATATATACCCTATGGACACTCATTAGGATTATTGCTCAAAATATTTGACCAAAGCATCACATGTTAAAAGTATGAGACTCTTGTACAAATGTACAAGTAATTTAAATTCGTAGAATGAGAAAGTATTACTTGGGCTAGGTGTGATGTAGTTACTCTAGTGAGGGCAGACACATAGACTATGTCCTGAACCAAGTATAAGATGACTGAAAGGAACAAGGCATGACTCACTGTAGCTGTTGAAAGATTCAGAATTAGTTCTGAAATCAACTGTGATTTTTTGATTAATTGGGGATCATGATGCGCTATTAGGTGCCACTCATAATCATTCTATAATTAAGTAGTTAATTATGGAAGGCCAAGATAAATTGGAAACCTATTAGGTTAAACACACTACAAGTTTCTAAAAGACGTAAAACAAGTTAGAGAAAAGGATTCTCAGATCAAGAGATAAATATTTGATTGGACCATACATAAGACAAATATAGAAATATTTATTGGAACGGAAGCGCAGATGAGCTACATCTCTTATGAAAGAGTTGTATTCTATTTGTTTAAGTCATAAACCAATTTGGTTTAGCCATGAACTAACTTGATTTAGTTGTGAACCAAACCAAAGAGTTAATGGACTAATTTTTAGTTAAGGCATAATGGGTTAAATTTGAGCTTTCTAATCCAACTCATTAAAGAGGACAATATAGTGATAAGGTTAAAAGAGAATTAACACACAATTCATTATTGTCTTAACACACAATTCATCACTATATATGTGATGTAATAATATAGTTTATTTATCGTTAAGTCTTCCGCTGCATATATTTATGAAATGTGTTTCTAGCACACACCACATCGGACATATCCCAATAGTGATATCAGAATCCGATCATACTTCGACATGATCGTAAAATTATTTTACGGTTTGTAATTAGTGTTGTAATTAATTTTTGAGATTTTTCTAGAATTATTAAGAATTTTTTTATTTTTAGAAGTTTCCTAAATTATTAGGAAATTTTACTTTTAGAAAGTTTCTGAAATAATTTTTGAAAATTATATTTATAAATATTCTATTATTTTAAAAATTATCATTTCTAGAATTTTAATAAATATTTTTTTTTTAGAAATTTCTTAATTTGTTAGGTAATATCAAATTTAGAAAGATTTTGAAATTATTTAAAAATACAGATTTAAAATAGTCTGAATTAAATAGAAATCGTCTTTTCTAGAATTTTAAGATTTATTAAAATATTTTATTTTTTAGAAAGTTTCGTAAATTATTAGAAAATATCAAATTTAGAAAGATTTAAAAATTTATTAAAAATCTAGATTTAAATTATTGTATAATAAATTAAGAAATATTAATTATTTATATCCTAAATTGTTAGAAAATTAATTTATAAATTTGTTTCTAAAATAATTAAATAAAGATTCTTAATTGATAGAAAGATTTTATATGTTAATTAAATTTAAAATTAATTTCTTAATTAGATAAATCTTGATTTATTAAAATTAGATTTATAATATATTTTTATTTCTAAATAGAATTATAATATATTTAAATTTATGTCATGTTCATGCCATATTGTATGACATATAGATGCATTAATTGTGTCATGATTAGATTTTGCCGTATGTGTGATGTATTATGCTATGTCATGCGTGTAATGTGTCATGTCATTATATATGTCATGCATGCAATTTGTCATGTCATCATTTATGTCATGCGTATAATGACATGTAGATAGAATTTTTGTATAATGTAGATGAAACCAAATCTCTTACACAATATTAAAATCTACACATTATGTTCATATGGTAAGAACTAAAGTTTAAGTTCTTATTTAAGTTATTAGCCAAAGTCAAGTTTAACTTGAAATTAAATATGTTCAAACTATGGAGATGCAATCTCATGATTAACGGGTTAATTTTAAATTTGAAGCATTAATTTATTGTGCCAAAGCCATGATCAATGTGGATAGACGTGAAGTTGGGTGATATGCATTAGATGTATATTTGTTATGTATTAACAACCCGATATTTATACGAAAATCAATTACTTGCTAGCATAATGTGATAGTTGCATATAAGCCATATGCAATCAGTAAACTTGCTATCTACTGCTATAGCTAAGAATGACTTGTTGGCCAAAGTTAAGATTATTCTTATTTATGGTAGATATCAATCCACTTAGAGAAAACCTACTATCTCTCAAATTCAAAATAAGGGTATTTGAATTTTATAAATAAGAGGATTTTTATTACATGTAAATTATTTATATAAATAAAATCATGTCTCTAATACATTCTCATTTTTATATTTTTAGGTTAATCATTTAATTATGATTTCTGTTAATTTGTATTTGATTTTGAACTCGAACAAACTGATTGGGCTAAACTTCTTAGACTTATTTTGAAGTTTAAGAATTGTTCTTAAAGTTGAGAAGCTAGCTTATGCCCTTGATGAGTCTCTTCTAACAAGTCTTGATGCCTATGCAACTTTTGACTAATTGTTGGCCCATTAAAAATATAAGGACGATCCTATACTTACAAGTTGGATTATGCTAGCCACTATTGTTAGTTAGAGTCATAGAGTCAATCATATGATGACTGTTGTATGGACTTGATGTATCATATTCCTATATATTAATAAAGAAATTTCTTTATGGTTATTATACTTACTTGTATTGGTGCCAAATAACTAAGTATAATAGCGTCCTTGAGTAGAAGGTTCTTATCTATATCAATCGATTGGTTGAATTGATAGTGAGATGATATAGAGAACACTACTCTTAATCATTCCTAGTCAAGTATTAACATTCAAGGACAATGTTAATGCGATGAGACTAGCATGTAGGTTAACTCGATGACTTGATCTCACAAGTCATGGATATAGAGATATCAAGTTGACACATGGGTATGCATTGGAGAATGTATACTGAATGACCCACCATGAGAAAGTATCATGGATCGTTATATGAGTGTCATATACTTTCTCATGTGACTATTAGTATGACTATCAGTCCTTGGACCTGAAGTCACCATGGTTCCCTACATAAAGAGTTGCATACTTTGGCTTCGTCAAACGTCACCCGTAACTGGGTGGACTATAAAGGTGATTACTGGGTATGTAACAAATTATGCGGAAGGATGTGAGTGATGTAGATGCGATCTATCCCTCCTATATGACGGGAGTGACATTATGATTCTTGATAGAGTGAGACCACTAAGTGCATGACCATGCCCAAATCAGTCAATATGAGATATTGAGCTCATTTGTTTAGAGTGAGTCTACTTGGAGTTCAAGATATAGATTGATTAAAGGACGACACGGTCTATGCCTCAATTGATCAATCTAGATGTCAAGGATAGAAGGACATTGTCACATATTGTGAGAGTCACAATTAGTAGTCACAAAGGTGATGTTGGATCTCAACATTCTTGTAACTTGGGTAGTAATGATGTGTTGCTAGATACCGCTCATTACTTATGCTTATAAATGGGTTTAGGAGCATTGCCAACGTTACAAGAACCTATAGGGTCACACACAAAGGGCAATTAGATGGAGATTAGGTTCATATGATGAACCAAGAGGATTAAGTTCATATGATGAACCAAATTAGATTAAGAGTAAACCAAATTAGATTAATTGAGTAAGACTCGATTGAGTTAGACTTGAGTTAGACTCAAGTGAGGCTAGACTTGAGTTAGACTCAAGTGAGGCTTAATGATGATATTCATTGAATTTTGAATTCAATGATAAATGGTGACATTCATTGAATTATGAATTCAATTTGAATATTAGATTTAATTTTTGATTCAAATTATGAAGAGAAGAGGAGTTTCAAAATGGCCATTTAACGAAGAATAAATATTCATTAAATACTCATTAAGACTCATTAATGAGGCTCATTAATGGAGTTAATGAGCATTAAGTATTTTCATTAGATGAAAATATTTAAGCCATTTTTACTCTTATTTTTCATGATGAACGGATCATCATTATTCTTCCTCTCTTCTAGCTCTCTCTCCCTCTCCTCCATTGCTGAGCCACCCAAGAGTGCTATCACACTCTAAGTGGTTCTTCTCCCCCTATTGTCCGTGTGGATACATAAAGAGGAGTGTACTCTTGACACTCTCGAGATCTGACATCTTTTTGGACGAGCGGGATAAGCGAAGGGCTTCGCAACAAGGGTAACACTTCTTATTCATGTAGATCTAAGGTAGATCTAGGTTAGAAACATGTACATGGTTTATTTTTATATCTTTGCACGGATCCGTGGCAAGACTTCGACGTTTCCACAACACAAAAAGCAGTTTTTGCGGCTCGAAAGTCTCAACAGTGGTATCAGAGCCACGTGCGAAGCATGTACAAGTTTGTATTTTATTTTTATGAAAATATTTCAGATCTGTAAGTTTCTATAAGTTTTCTATTTTTATAGATTTTTTGAGTATTTTTCTCGTAGAAGCGAAGCAACAAGTGCTTGGACACTTGTAGGCTTCGACTACCGAGAAAAACCTTTCGAAACAGCAAGGTCTCGCCCAAATCAATTTGGGACAGCGGCTAAAGGCACTGTTAGATCAAGATGGGACACTCGCGATATTCATTTCGCGAGAAGGGGCACTGCCCCTAACCCCGCAAGGGGCATTGTCCCACGATCGCGCCCGAAAACCGCTAATCGGGACCGCCGGGAAGTTGTGACTCATAAAATCGATAAAATCAGTAGTAAAATTATAGAAATTTATATAAAATACATAATTTAGAATTATGTGTGATTTTGTGATGGTCATGGTCCAAAACCCCAATATGATTGGTTAAAATGTGTTGTAATTCATAATATGGTCTGCGCGCCATTTTTGTGTTGTGTGTGTTGTATTGATATGCGACCTGCGCGTCGTACCTTCTCTTTTATATTCTTGTTATAAATAGAATTTAGACTCGAATGTAACTCGAGTTTCACATTTGTAATGTACAAAATGAAACGGTGGAAGGTCCACTCAAGAAGGAGTTACGAGGAGGGTGATTTCAACACATGGCGGTCAAAGGGAAGCGCTTGAAGAAGTCGTTGACCCTAGGTTGACCATCCGATCTTTTCATTGGCTTGAAAAGATCGTAGTAGGGCCATGACCTCATCACAAAAATAATTAGTTATCTATCATTGCTTGTGTATGTGATGCATGATAATGTAGGATAATTAGTGCCTTGATGCGTATAAGATACGAATCCACGATTAGATTAGATCTTAATTAAGTCAACTCGATATGCCTACCAAGTTTTGATACCCATCACTACCTCGATCATTTGTTGTTGTTGAATCTGCCAAAGCAGAGCAACGCATATTATCTTGGTAGGGTGTAGAGAGACAACCTTGGTCCCGCCTATCAAAGCTTGGGTGAGTACAAACTCAATTAGATTGAGCATAACTAGTTAACTCAATTAGATTGGGTAAAAAAATAGGCATTTTCCAACGATTGGACGATAGGATAAAAATCACATTTATACTAAATCTTAGGCGATTTAGCCAAAGCTAACTCAAGTTTTAACATAAATGAGATTTTTGATCCTATAAACAAGAGTTGCATAGAAGACCTAATTAAATGATTAAAGGAATATGATATTTACTTTCTGCATTATTTCTGTTATAGATTGCCATGTTGACAAACACGAACACCTTCTCCCTGTATTATGTCCTTGACAAGGACAAGCTCAATGGAGCTAATTTCCTGGACTGGTACAGGAATCTGAGAATTGTTCTCACATAAGAAAAAAAACTGAACGTCCTGGAGCAGCGCATTCTTGAGGCACCTCCTACCACTGCCACGCGAGCTGACCGAGATGCTTATAAGAAGCATCAAGATGATGCATTAGATGTGTCATGCCTCATGCTCGCGACCATGAACTCTGAGCTTCAAAAGCAACATGAGTTGATGACTGCTTATGATATGGTTGAACATCTTTGTCAACTATATCAAGGATAAGCAAGGCACGAGAGATTTGAGACCTCCAAGGCATTGTTTCAGTGCAAGATGCAAGATGGGACTCCCTGTTGGTGCAACATCCCTCAGGTCAAGGTTGACCTGGTTGACCAAGCTTGAGTCTTGGTTTGGGTTTCGATGTTTGACAATGCAAGGTTGATTGAAGAAGAGTCAAGTAGGTCAAGGATGACCGGATACTTGACTGGGATGTTAGGCAGAAGGAAAGACCTAGTGAGTGAAGCTAGGCAGGAGGAAAATCCTGGTGAGTGAAGCCAGGTGAAAGACCTAGTGAGTGAAGCTAGGCAATTGGGAAGTCCTATTGAGTGAAGCTAGGCAGGAGGAAAATCCTGGTGAGTGAAGCCAGGTGAAAGACCTAGTGAGTGAAGCTAGGCAATTGGGAAAGTCCTGGTGAGTGAAGCCAGGCAAGAGAAATCCAGATGGGTCAAAGTTGACCAGACATCTGGTGAGAGTCCAAGTAGGTCAAAGGGATTGACCGGATACTTGGCACGAGAAAGAAAAGTCCAAGTAGGTCTTAGGGAGTGACCAGATACTTGGCAAGAAGAGAAAAGTCCAAGTGGGTCAAAGGAATTGACCAGACACTTGGTGAGAGAGTCCTAGCTGGTCAAGAGTGACCGGATGCTAGGTCTTATGTACCAACAAGTCATGGTTGACTAGATGTTGGTTTATGGGGCTTTGGGCTTGGTTTTGGGCAAAAACCAAGATCTGGATTGATCAGACGATTGATCCAGCAGGTTTGGATTGATCCATGGATTGATCCAGCAGGTTTAGATTGATCCGTGGATCGATCCAGCAGATCTGGATCGATCAGTGGATCGATCCAGAAGATCTGGATCGATCGGCCAATCGATCCGGTGAGTCCCTGTGAACAGAACCCCTCTGGATCGATCGGTGGATCGATCCAGAGGTCCCAATCGATCAGTGGATCGATTGGGACGCTGCTGCTTCGCGCGATAAGCGCTGGATCGATCCGTGGATCGATCCAGAAGTTTTTCCAGAGCACAGAGGTGCTCTGGATCGATCCGTGGATCGATCCAAAACCTCCCCGATCGATTGGGAGCATTCCAATCGATCGGGATTCGACCGTTAGCGTCGATTTAAGCCGCAGGCGTTCATTTCCTTCGGCATCTCTTCACCGATTCATTCCAGATTCATCACAGCTCCTCCCCAGCACTCTCTAAGCTCCTCACTGCCAGTTCTTGAAGGTTCTTGGAGGTTCATCCAAGTCAAGAGGCGAGTTGCAACGAGAAGAAGAAGAAGCTAGGGTTTTTACTGTATCTCTTGTAAGCTTTTGCTTATTCTTTACTACCATTTCTTCTACTTGTATTGAGAGTCTTGTAGGGCTTCTCCGTCTTCGGTAGTTACCGAAAAGGAGTGTTTATTAGTGGAGGTGTGTGTGTGTGCGTGGATCCTTGGACTAGTCACCTCTTGTGGGGTGAATACCAAGTAAAATCCTATTGTTAGCATTGTTGTAGTTTGTTTCTTTGTATTCCGCTGCGCATCACTTTGAAGAAACAAGCAACGAAGCATGACAAGCACACGCAAAGCTATTCACCCCCCCTCTAGCTACTTTTCGGTCCTAACAAGTGGTATCAGAGTGAGGTCGCTCTTCACCGGAATCATCGCTGGAAGGGTCAAGCATAACAAGAAGAGCTAGAAGGTGAAGAAGTTGAAGCAAAGTTGTCAAAGTCAAAGAAATTCAAAAGCTCAACTTCTACAATGGAATTCCGAGATGGGCTCGGATTCGACACAAGGGTGGCTCCACCATACACTTCCACGAGCTTCGATTCTTGGAAATCAAGAATCGAAAATTTTCTTATGATGGAGATAGAGCAATGGTTTGCGCTTATGGAAGGCTTCAAGACTCCAACAAACTCAAAGGGCAATGTTCTCAAGAGGAGCAAGTGGAGCCAAGAGCAAATCCAAAGGTGCGAGGCCAATGACAAAGTGACCAAGGTTTTGGTCAATTTATTGCCAAGCACCATCCTTTGCAAAATTGGAGAATTTGAAGATGCAAAGGAATTGTGGAACAAATTGATCAAGCTCCATGAAGAGATCCCCTTCACTGTACAAGATCAAGAAAAATCCAAAGAGGGTGACTCATTGGAGCAAGATCAAGAGGAGGACTCCGAGGTTGAGAGATGCTCAACCTCCGAAGATGAAGTCCAAGAAGAAGCCTCATCTTCAAGGGAAAGCAATGAAGAGAACAAGGAGGGAGCATACTCCTTGTTCCATGAACAAGATGAAGATGAGGAAGCCTCCACCTCTAGGATTGAGGGGGAGAGATCTTCTTTGACCCCGGAGCAAGAAGAAGTATCCACATCCGAGTCAAGAGAAGAAGAGGATGAAGAAGCTTTCATCTCCACAAGTCAAGCCAAATCAAATGGAGAAGCTTCCACATCCGGAGCTAGTGCCATCCCTACACAAGAAGGTATAAATGTTTCAATTAAAAATAAAAATCATATAATATGTTTTGAGTGTAGGGAAAGTGGGCACTACAAGAGCAAGTGTCCCAACTTGGCCAAGAAGAAGGGTCAAGTGACACAAATGGGCAAGGAGAAGCCCAAGGAGACCACCCCCGGGACAAAGAAGAGCAAGGAGCACATTGTGTGCTTCTTGTGTCAACAAAAAGGGCATTACCGAAGTCAATGCCCCAAGGGGAAAAAGATGGTCAAGGCTCAAGGAGGCACTAGTTAAGGGGGAGCCTCCAAGGTAAAGAAGAAGGTAACATTTATTGAGCCTACCCCTTTACGTTATGATGAAAAGCATGATAGTTCTAATTTTTATCATTTTAATGCAATTTCCATAAGAATAGAAAGCATGAGGGCATTAAGGAAAAGCATGTGGCCCTACATGCCAAGACTACTACACCTAAGGCTAGGAATGTAGGTAAAAATTTGGGCTAGAACACTAAGGATAATAGATACAAGCCCAAGAATAAAAATGCTCATGGATCAAATGAAAAAACAAATACTAAGGACTTAGTGAGGGAAAATCAAGTCTTGAGGTCAAGACTTGATAAATTAGAAAAGACCCTAAAAATATTGGAAAATATCCTATTAGGGCAAAATGAGCATAACCTAGGGTTAGGGGTACAAAAGCCATCAAATGTCCATAGAGGTTTGGGATACAAACCCAAAGCAAAAAAGGATGTGCCTAGTTATCATAGGGTTCCATATAGTTATGGAACAAACCCTAAGTCTAGAGGTCAAGTCAAGGATACAAGGGAAGATATCCCTAGAAGTATCTTTGCAACAAATGTGACTAAGACTTCTAAGAAGTCCAAGAAAGTCACAAAGAAGGTCACAAGGGAAGAAATCCCTAGAATTGACCTAGAAAAGGTGACCAAGGCTTCTAAGAAGCCAAACAAGGTCACTAGGAAGGTATCTAGGGAAGTTATCCCTAGTGAATACCTAGAGCATCCAAGGAGCACCAATAGGTGTTGGGTTCCTAGGAGCATTTTCTCTACCCCATAAATGGGTTAGAGAGTGTCAACTCTAAGTGAAAGGGTAGTTAACCCAATCATGAAGAAATTGACACTCAAGGAGCATTTTCAAGGTTTTTGTTAACCTTTGAAAATGAAATTGAATTATTATTTACTCCTTGAAAGAGTAAAATGTGCCTAATGGTGAAAAATTGATTTTATCTTAAAATGGCATAAATTGGGAAAACCTAGAGAAATACCAAGTTGGGATTTTGGTATTCTCTTAGAAATTTAAGGCAATCCGGGCCTTGATTTATGTGATTATTCTTGAGGAAAAATGGAATATGCCAACATTTGAGGATATGCTTAATTTTTAAGTGGCATAAACAAATCAAGAGAAATAGAAATGTCAATTTAGGTTTTGGCATTTCTTTGAAGCATTTAGGGCAATCTAGGTTTAACATTTTAAGTTAAAACAAGTGATATATTTTGGGTTAGCTAAGTGGTTAAGGATACTTAGATAGGTAATCTAGGTATATTTTATTTATGCTAAACCTTGCCATGATTATTTGCCCATCATATGTCATGACATCATGTCTATTTTTGCATTTATGTTTTATTATGAAAAATCCAAAAATACCATGTCATGACATTCATACATCAAGTAGTTATAGGATATTTTCTTTTGAAAATTATTTCATCTTGATGTATGCCATAACATAATCATGCATTAAGTTTAAATTCCTTGAAATTAAGGACAAATGGCATTTAACATCACTTATTAACAAGTGACATCCTAGGTGGATGTTTAATATCTTTAAAATGCCTAGATAGATATGCATGATCCCTAGAATAGGGTAAAACCAAAATCTCACATCTCACAAGGACTATAAGGTGACTTGTATGTGTTTAAGTGCACATTAGATACAAGTGAGATGTTAGGAAGATGAACAAAACTCAAGATGTTGATTTAGTGCATTCTTCTGAGTTTTAGGTTCATCAAAACACATGGTTATGTGTTTTCCCATCATTGGGAAAGCTAATGTACAAGTCATGTGCATTAAGCCCAAGGAACATGGTGGGATATTGGTTTTGAAAATGTTTTTAAAAATAATTTTGGAAAACCTTGGTGAAGGCTATCTTTTGATAGTAATCACCATTGAATAGTTAGACACAAACTTGAAGAAAACACTAAAGTTTTTGCAAGTTCTCAAGTTTGTGTCAATCTTTGAAAATATGATGTATTTTCATAGAAAACTATTTTTCCATGATAAATTATACCCTAAATAATGTCTACACAAATTTTTACGATTTTTGAAATTTTGTAGAATTTTCTAGGGGTTTCTGAAATTGGCTGAAATTGAATTTCAGCAATTTCAGGCCTCTAATCGATCAGTGGATCGATTGGAGTGCCTCAATCGATCAGTCGATCGATTGAGAAGGCATTTCTCGCGAGCAGAAGCTCGCTGGATCGATCAGCCGATCGATCCAAGAAAACTGAATCGATCAGTGGATCGATTCAGCAGGGTTCAATCGATTGGAACCCAACTCCAATCGATTGAAGATGCTGATTTTGGCTGGGAAAGCTTATTTTCAACATTTTGAACCTATTTTAGTCTAGGTAACCATTCCAAACCCCTGAAAATACATTTGTATACATAAAAAGGGTGTTTTCGTGTGGAAAACAAGGATGGATTGGTTAAGGAAGGCTAAGTTGAAGTTTAGGTTGAGGTTTGTTTCAAATTTTGAATATTTGAACCTCAAAACTTCTAAAATTGGGTTTCCTAAAGTTTTAGGGATTCCAAGTCATTGTTGGTGCAATAATAGAAGTTACCACCATGCCTTTAGGGGGAGGGACTCTTTAAAGACATGAAAATTATTTTTTTTTCATGAACCTTGGAAGGTGGTTAACCTTCCGTTAAGAACATGCTCAAGGTTGAGCGTTTGAACTTTAATGGGGAGTGGATATCCTCATTGTTCAAGTGACTTCAAGTGGATAATGCTCAAGGATGGGCATTTGCCTACATTGGGGGAGAATGTAGGGTTAAGGATAATGAAGGGTATGAGACCTTCATTATCGTGTTGATCACAACGAGTGAAGTTGTGAACAACGATGAACAACTCTTCAGGGGGAGAATTTTCAACAAGTGAATTTGTTGATGTGTGCCCAAAAATGGGGCATGGTTTGATGTGTGCCAATAGGGGGAGAATGAAAGGGAGTAAGTTAGGCTTTTATCACCTAGAGGGAGTTTGCCCTCTTAGGGGGAGAATGAAGGGCTTAACTTATGTATTCATTACCTAGTGGCATGAAGAAGGTTTAGGCTATGGGATTAGCCTAACTTACATGTGGAATTGTAAGTGATAGTGTTGGTATTGTCAAACATCAAAAAGGGGAAGATTGTTGGTGCAACATCCCTCAGGTCAAGGTTGACCTGGTTGACCAAGCTTGAGTCTTGGTTTGGGTTTCGATGTTTGACAATGCAAGGTTGATTGAAGAAGAGTCAAGTAGGTCAAGGATGACCGGATACTTGACTGGGATGTTAGGCAGAAGGAAAGACCTAGTGAGTGAAGCTAGGCAGGAGGAAAATCCTGGTGAGTGAAGCCAGGTGAAAGACCTAGTGAGTGAAGCTAGGCAATTGGGAAGTCCTAGTGAGTGAAGCTAGGCAGGAGAAAAATCCTGGTGAGTGAAGCTAGGTGAAAGACCTAGTGAGTGAAGCTAGGCAATTGGGAAAGTCCTGGTGAGTGAAGCTAGGCAAGAGAAATCCAGATGGGTCAAAGTTGACCAGACATCTGGTGAGAGTCCAAGTAGGTTAAAGGGATTGACCGGATACTTGGCACGAGAAAGAAAAGTCCAAGTAGGTCTTAGGGAGTGACCGGATACTTGGCAAGAAGAGAAAAGTCCAAGTAGGTCAAAGGGATTGACCAGACACTTGGTGAGAGAGTCCTAGCTGGTCAAGAGTGACCGGATGCTAGGTCTTATGTACCAACAAGTCATGGTTGACTAGATGTTGGTTTAGGGGGCTTTGGGCAAAAACCAAGATCTGGATTGATCAGCCATTGATCCAGCAGGTTTGGATTGATCCGTGGATTGATCCAGCAGGTTTGGATTGATCCGTGGATCGATCCAGCAGATCTGGATCGATCAGTGGATCGATCCAGAAGATCTGGATCGATCGGCCAATCGATCCGGTGAGTCCCTGCGAACAGAACCCCTCTGGATCGATCGGTGGATCGATCCAGAGGTCCCAATCGATCAGTGGATCGATTGGGACGCTGCTGTTTCGCGCGATAAGCGCTGGATCGATCCATGGATCGATCCAGAAGTTTTTCCAGAGCACAGAGGCGCTCTGGATCGATCCGTGGATCGATCCAAAGCCTCCCTGATCGATTGGGAGCATTCCAATCGATCGGGATTCGACCGTTAGCGTCGATTTAAGCCGCAGGCGTTCATTTCCTTCGGCATCTCTTCACCGATTCATTCCAGATTCATCACAGCTCCTCCCCAGAACTCTCTAAGCTCCTCACCGCCAGTTCTTGAAGGTTCTTGGAGGTTCATCCAAGTCAAGAGGCGAGTTGCAACGAGAAGAAGAAGAAGCTAGGGTTTTTACTGCATCTCTTGTAATCTTTTGCTTATTCTTTACTACCCTTTCTTCTACTTGTATTGAGAGTCTTGTAGGGCTTCTCCGCCTTTGGTAGTTACCGAAAAGGAGTGTTTATTAGTGGAGGTGTGTGTGTGTGTGCGTGGATCCTTGGACTAGTCACCTCTTGTGGGGTGGATACCAAGTAAAATCCTATTGTTAGCATTGTTGTAGTTTGTTTCTTTGTATTCCGCTGCGCATCACTTTGAAGAAACAAGCAACGAAGCACGACGAGCACACGCAAAGCTATTCACCCCCCCTCTAGCTACTTTTCGGTCCTAACACTCCCGTAGGTCCATATGTGCTCAAGATGATTGGGTACATAGAGAATCTACAGAGGTTGGGATTCCCACTTGGCCAAGAGCTGGCCACAGACTTCATCTTGCAATCCTTGCCAGAGAGCTATAGTCAGTTTGTCATAAATTATAACATGAACGAAATTGACAAGCCACTGCCTGATCTGCTAAGTATGTTGTGAACTGCTGAGCTTAACCTTAAGGAGGTAAAGGCCAACTCCATTTTGATGGTGCAAAAGCATAAAGGCAAGGGCAAGCCTAAAAGTAAGGGAAAGTCCCAAGCCAAGGGCAAAGGCAAGACACTAAAACCTAAAGGAGGGGTTGCCAAGGATGCTACCTGCTTCCACTGCGGTCAAACCGGGCACTGGAAGAGGAACTGCAAAGTATATCTGGAAGATCTTAAGAAGAAGAGAAGTGAGACTTCTACTTCAGGTATATATGTTATAGAAGTCAATCTACTATTTCTACATCGTGGGTATTAGATACCGGATGTGCTTCTCACATTTGTACTAATGTGCAGGCGATGAGAAATAGAAGGGCATTGACGAAGGGCGAGGTAGACCTACGAGTAGGCAATGGAGCACGAGTTGCTGCTGTTGCTGTAGGAACTTACTATCTATCTTTGCCCTCTGGGCTTGTACTAGAATTAGATGAAAGTTGTTATGTGCCTGCTCTTACAGAGAACATCATTTCAATCTCTTGTTTGGATAAGAAAGGCTTTTTTTTTGTAATAAAGAACAAATGTTGTTCTGTTTATTTAAAATATATGTTCTACTGTAGTGCACCTTTGATGAACGGATTCTATATTCTAGACTTAGAGAACCCCATCTATAACATAAGTACCAAAAGGTTCAAGTCAAATGAAATGAACCAAACCTATCTCTGGCATTGTCGCTTAGGTCATATAAATGAGAATTGCTTATCTCAGCTCCATAAAGATGGTATGTTGGACTCATTTGATTTTGAATCATATGAGACATGCGAGTCATGCCTACTAGGCAAGATGACCAAGACTGCCTTTAGTGGACACAGCGAAAGAGTGACTGACTTGTTTGGACTTATACATAGTGATGTATGTGGCCCTTTCAATGTCGCTGCTAGAGGTGGTTATAGGTACTTCATCACATTTATTGATGATATCAGTAGATATGGTTATGTGTATCTGATGACACATAAATCACAATCCTTTGAAAAGTTCAAAGAATTCAAGAATGAAGTACAAAACCAGCTAGGCAAGTGTATTAAAAATACTTCGATCAAATCTTGGTGGTGAATAACTTAGCCATAAGTTTCGTGACTATCTAACTGAGTGGGGGATCCTATCCCAACTCACTGCTCCTGGAACACCATAGTGGAATGGTGTGTCCGAAAGGAGGAATCGTACCCTATTAGATATGGTACATGTTAGTTAGAGCCCTAGAGCCAATCATTTGATGATTGTATTATGGACTTGTTGTATCATATTCTTATATAAATAAAGGCATTTGTTTTTGGTTATTATACTTACTTGTATTGGTGCCAAATAAACTAAGTATAATAGCGTCCTTGAGTAGAAGGCTCTCACCTATATCAATCGGTTAGTTGAACCGATAGTGAGATGATATAGGGAACACTACTCTTAATCATTCCTAGTCGAGTGTTAACATTCAGGGACAATGTTAATGCAATAAGACTAGCATGTAGGTCAACTCGATGACTTGATCTCACAAGTCATGGATATAGAGATATCAAGTTGACACATGGGTATGCATTGGAGAATGTATACTGAATGACCCGCCATGAGAAAGTATCATGGATCGTTATATGAGTGTCATATACTTTCTCATGTGGCTATTAGTATGACTACTAGTCCTTAGACCTGAAGTCACCATGGTTCTCTACATAAGGAGTTATGTACTTTGGTTTCGTCAAACGTCACCCGTAACTGGGTGGACTATAAAGGCGATTACTGGGTATGTAACGAATTATGCAGAGGGATGTGAGTGATGTAGATGAGATCTATCCCTCCTATATGACGGAAGCGACATCGATATTCTTGATAGAGTGAGACCACGAAGTGCATGGCCATGTCCAAATGAGTCAATATGAGATATTGAGCTCAATTGATTTAGTGAGTCTACTTGGAGATCAAGATTTAGATTGGTCAGAGGATGAAACGGTCTATGCCTCACATTGATCAATCTAGATGTCTAGGATAGAAGGACACTTGTCATATATTGTGAGGAGTCACAATTAGTAGTCACAAGATGATGTTGGATCTCAACATTCTTGTAACTTGGGTAGTAATGATGTATTGCTAGATACCGCTCATTACTTATGCTCCTAAATGGGTTTAGGGGCATTACCAACGTTACAAGAACCTATAGGGTCACACACTAAGGACAATTAGATGGAGATTAGGTTCATATGATGAACCAAGAGGATTAGATTCATGTGATGAATCAAATTGGATTAAGAGTAATCCTAATTGGGCTAATTGAGTTGGACTCAAGTTGATTCATGTGTTCAATGAGTCTAATTTAGATTATGACTCATTGAATCAATTTAATTAAATGAATTAGATTCATTATATTAAATTGGCTTGAATTATATGGTTGGATTAGATCAACCATGAGAGAGATTAAGTCAAGTTTAACTTGACTTGAGAGGAAGATGAAGAGTCAAGTTTGACTTGACTTTATGCCACCTCATTAGTGAGTTGACATTGAGTGGGCCAATGATGATGCTCCACATCATCATGGTTGCTTAAATGGGATGTCACCTCATGGGAGTTACCAAGAGTTGTGACTCTTCGCATTCCATGGAGGTTACAACTTCTCTTAATGTGGCCGACCACATCAATTTGAAGTTAAGTTTCATTTTGTGAGTTATTCTCATTCATTCCATCATCTTCTTCCTCAAGCTCTCCTCAAGCTCTCCCTCTCCTTTCTTGGCCAAACACCATAGGTGCTAGCACACCTTTGTTTGGTCACCTCCACCTAATTTTGTTCGTGAGGATACTTCTAGAGGGTTGTCTACTTTGACAATCTTGAGATCCGGAAAACTGTAATGCCCGCCCTCCCTGCTACTAAAGGGACGGGGCTACTTACTTAACTATTCCAGGATACACATGCATATTTAAAATTTATTTCTAGTAACATAAAGCAGCGGAAATGTAATGAAGTTATACTGGAATGTAACATAATACACTTGGTTCATGTCAGACATAACAAAAATAACATAGTAGGTCTTTATTTGTCTTAGCCGAGACACTGCCACACACATCTCCTTGCCTCTCCTGCAGCTCCCTTAGATCATCCATTCCTTGCCTTTATCTATGGTACAAGGAAAGTAAGCTATGAGCACACAGGCTCACGAAGATCCTTTCCTACTCACAAAAACCGTATTTCATAGCATGGTCATATAAGCATATAACAATGGAGACATAATCATCTAACATTATACCATGTGAACATAGCCTCCTATCATATCATATCATCAAGAAACATCATACTCTTAACATATCATAAATAAAGGCATCATAAAATATGAATCATAGAAGCATAACATATCATCAGGTCATATGAATCATAAACAAAACATCTCATAACATCATGTCCTATAAGTCATAAGAGCATAGCATAACATCATGTCATATAATTCATAAAAACATATCATATCATGAATGGGTGCATTATGCTGAATGTCTTTTTAAAACATATGCCATGTCAAGTGCAAGATGTCTTTAAACATATCTTTTAATACTTAAACATAATATCATCATCATGAGGGCCCGGCTTGTACCACATACATACATAAATACGCGCAATCCCTAGGACAGGGTAAGCTAGCCCCGAACCTACTAGGGATCTAGATCCGTTCATAGTTCGTCGGCCTAGGGGCGTACTAAGGAGCCCATCCCTTTTTACTAGACCCGTTCATAGTCCGTCGGCCTAGAGGCGCTTATGGAGCCCACCCTTGGTACAAGCCATATAAAGTAAAATACATGTTGTGCATATCATATCATCATAACTGTCATATCATATCATCATAATGTCATGCTCTTGTCTTAACATGAAGAGTGCTCTTAATCCCAACTCAAGGGAAGCAACTCTTAGCCATTTTCTTACCATATCATAAGGCATACATACTTGGGCATATAGCCATCATACAAATCATTTTCATGCCTGGTTCATAAGCTTACGTAAATGAGCATGCAACATATTTGAAATCATACATGCTTGGGTACATAGTCATCATAAGAATCATTTCATGCATAGTTCATAAACATACATAAATAGGCATGTTACTTGTCTTATCATAAAGCATGCATACTTAAGCATAAAACACATCATAAGAGTCATCATCATACATAGTTCATAAGCATACTTAAATAAGCATATAAAGCATCATAGGAAAACATAATCATACATGGAAAACATTTACTAGCATCTCCTAATTCATATCCTAGTATGTGAGACACCTAGCAAAATCATAATTGGGTCTCTAACCCTAATTCCATATAGTGGCCGAAAGTTACCATGCTTAGTTTTAGGTTACAACAACCTATAAGCATGTGAACCTTAAATCAATTCCATATCATAAACTATAAAGAATATCATGAGCATAGGTAGTAGGTTCTAAGCTTCCTAGGCCTTTTAACTTGGTTGTGGCAGAACCTTTAAAAGCATGAAACTAAGTTCTATACAAACATAAGAATACCAAGCTAACTTCATATCATATCATAAGGGAAATCCATGTGCTTGCTAAGTTTAAATTTAAACTTCCTTGAACCCTAGAATATAGTCATGGCCGAAAGTTCATGAAAGGGAAATAAACTTCTAAGCAACATACAAACATGAATACCTAGCCAAGTTCATGTCATATCATAAAGAAGTCTATGAGCATGTTAAATTAGGTTTTGAGCTTCTTGAAACCCTAGATCCATCATGGCCGAACCTTTACATAAAGGAAAATGAAATTTCCAAGCAACATACAAGCATGAATATTTAGTCAAGTTCATATCCTATCATAAAGGAATCTATAAGCAAGTTAAATTAGGTTTTGAGCTTCTTGAAACCCTAGATCCATCATGGCCGAAACTTCACAATGAAGGAAATAAAATTCCAAGCAACATACAAACATGAATACTTAGTCAAGTTCATATCTTATCATAAAGGAATCTATAAGCATGTTAGATTAGGTTTTTACGCTTCTTAAAGCCCTAGAATATTCATGGCCAAAACATATAAAGAAGAAGATCAAGCTTTAAACAATAACCAATCATAAATCTTTAACTAAGTTCATATCATAACATAATGAGATCCATGAGCATGGGTTTCTTTTCTTTTATTTTTTATTTTTAAGCATTGTAACCTTACGGAAATTTCGTAAACGACTTGTACCACAGGTGAGGGCATACGTACCTCCTTGTGTTTGATTTCCTTAGGGAAGTAGTCTTGATTGTGGAGCCTTCCTAGAGAGGAGCTCTCCTTTGTTTTTGGGTTTCGGCAATGGAGGTGGGGAGAAGGTTTGGTCACGGTGAAGAGAAGGAGGGAGGAGGAAGAGGAGAAAATGAAATCTCTTCTTTAATTTCCCCTTTTATTCTTCATGAGAGGAGGAAGGGAAAATGCACTTTTCCTTCTCCTTTCTTTTACTCCTCCTTAATGAAAAGAGGAAGCAAGAATCCTCTTTTCTTTTGAGAGGAAGAAGGCAACTCTAACTTCTCCTTCTAAATGAAAGGAGCTCTTTTCTTACTCTTAACTATATTGTCACTTCTCTCTCTAAGAATATCTTCTCTTGGTCTTTTGGTTAACACATACATGTATCTAGTAAGAGATCCAAGGTTCAAACCTTGGTCATCTCTTTTTGGTTCCATTATTATTATTTTTGCAAATTTACACATAAGACCTATTTCTATTCATGATAAAAATATCTAAAATCTTGCTAAGTACCCTATGGGTGTTTCACAAACCATTGGATTAGCGGGATAGCGAAGGGCAACACATCGAGGGTAACACTCTTATCTAGTGTAGATCTAGACCTTAGAAACTCATACTCGTATTTTGTTTTAATTTTCCTTCACACGGATCCGGTGGTGGGGGTTTCGGGGTTTCCGTGTCTCGAAAAAGCGGTTTTCGTGGCCCGAAAGACCCAACAGTGGTATCAGAGCCATGTGCGAAGACTTGTACGAGTTTAGTTTGATTTTTAGGAAAAATATAGCTTCTGTGATTTTCTGTAAATTTAAGTTTTTATGGATTTTATGAGTAATTTTCTCGTAGAAGCGAAGCACAAGTGTTTATACACTTGTAAGCTTCGACTACTGAGAAGATTTTTCCGAAACGGCAGGGTTTCGCCCCAAATCCTTTTGGGACAGCGGACTAAGGCGCTGTAGGATCGCTTAGGGACACTCGCGATGGTTAGATCGCGGGTAGGGGTGCTGCCCCTGGCCTCGCAAGGGGATTCGTTCCGCGATTGCGCCCAATAATCGCTAAACGGGACCGCCGGGAAATTTTACTCGTAAAAATTTGTATTAAAATTATAGAAAATTATGGAAATTACATAATTTAGAATTATGTATAATTTGTGATGGTCATGGCCCAAAATGACCCAATCTGATTGGAAATGTGTTGTAATTCATATTACGGCCTGCGCGCCGTCATTTGTGTTGTGCGTGTTGTACATTTGATTCACGACCTGCGCGTCGTGCCTTTCTCTATTATTCATTCTTGTTGTAAATTAGTTTAGACTCGAATGTAACTCGAGTTTCAAAATTGTAGTGTACAAAATTGGAGCCGTGGAAGGTCCACTCGAGACGGAGTTACGAGGAGGACGTGAGCAACACAAGATGGTCAAAGGGAGGAGCTTGAGAAGCTGTTGACCCTACGTTGACCATCTGATCTTCTCATTGGCTTGAGAAGATCGTAGTAGGGCCATGACTAATCATAAATTAATTTAATTAATTACTTGTGTGTATGTGATGCATGATTAGTAATTAATTAGTGCCTAATGATTAGATTAGATCTAAATCGTGTACAAGATGCACCCTTTTTAGTAGATTAGATCTATCACGTATTTGATACACATCGACGATTAGAATAGATCTAAATCACGTCAACTCTAATGACTACCGTGCCGTGATACCTATCACTACCTCGATCACATGTGTTGTTGAATATGCAAAAGCAGAGCAACATATATTATCTTGGTAGGGTACGGAGGGACAATCTTGGTCCCTCTTATCAACGCATGGGCGAATACAAACTCAATTAGATTGAGTATTCCTAGTTAACTCGGTTGGATCGAGTACAACTATAGGCATTCTTCCAATGGTTGGAAAGATAGGACATAAATCACATTTATATTAATTCTTGGGCGTATTAGCCAAAGCTAACTCAAGTTTTAATATAACTGCGGATAATGATCCTATAAACAAGAGTTGCATAGAGATGTAATTGGTAAATCGTTACCTACCGATCATACTAAATCTTGGGCGTATTAGCCAAAGCTAACTCAAGGGTTAGTATGATGTGGATCTTGTCCCACATGAATTATAGAATTCAGTGAGAGCATCATTTAATTAAAGGCCTAATTAAATGATTTAAAAGAATATGATATTTATTTTCTACATTTTTCTATTGTAGATAACCATGACGTCAAATACGAACACTTTCTCCCTGCGTTCTGTCCTTGAGAAGGACAAGCTCAACTGAGCAAATTTCCTGGACTGGTACAGGAACTTGAGAATAGTTCTCACCCAGGAACGTAAACTGTACGTTCTGGAGCAGCCCATTCCGGAGGCTCCTCCTGCCAATGCCACGCGAGCAGACAAAGATGCTTACAAGAAGCATCATGTAATGACCCACCTCCTACTAACTAAGCTGTAAGGCCGGATCGTCATATTTTACTGTTGCTAACTATTCTCAAAGTGCGGAAAACTGATCTGATTTAAAATTTTTGCTAACTAATACAATTTCTTCTGTTAATTGCTATTAGATCTAGAATTCATGTTTAAACCACATCTTGAATACTGTTCCTATGCTAAGGGAGGTAATCTAGGCTTCCCATATGATCAAGGGCTGAGATGAGGGGTTTCCAGCTGTTATCAGGCCATCCAATTGATCGGTGGATCGATTGGAGTCATTTGATCGATCCATTGATCGATTCAGCGAGCTACTGTGCATGGGGTAATATTCTGGATCGATCGGTTGATCGATCCGGCCTGACTAATCGATCCAGGGGTCGATTCAGCGTGCTACTGTGCACGGAAGAATTTATGGATCGATCGGCTGATCGATCCAACTTAGTCGATCGATCCAGTGATCGATCCCAGAGCTCTCTGTTTGCTACAGAACGCTATCGGGTCGATCGATTGATCGATCCAGGGGTTTACTGTTCGCAGAACAAGTTGCCCAATCGATCTGCTGATCGATTGAGGAGCCTCCAATCGATCGGCTGATCGATTGGGGTTTCTGATTTCGTATAAGGAGTCTGATTTCAGCACTATTTCGTGCTCAAATCACATATATCAGTCCTAAATGGCTGGGAAAATATCTTAATATCAAACAACTAGTATTTCAAGCATAGCATCATACATAATTCACTAGTTCAAGGCATTTAACATACTAAGGTGCGGAATAATAACATGCTATAGAGTTCTATTGCTCAAAACAAAACTTGCTGGATCCCTAAGATCTTTATTCCAAGTTCCTGCCCACACACATCTTTGTAGCATTGTCCTCCAGCCTCCGCTAATCCATCATTCATTTATCTTTATCTGCAGTATAAGGAAAAGAAGTATCTGTAAGCTCGAGAGCATAGTAAGAAACCATCTACCTCACAAATCATGCATTCGATGCACTTTATGCTTTTAAACCATGCTATTTGAAATATATGCTGAATATTGCTAAACATGGATTCTAAAACATGGCATAATCATATACGATACATGGAAATCATAGCTAAGCATAAAACCATCATGTGGATTCATAAGACTAAACTGAAATAAAAGCTGAGCTACACTATTGCTAACTGATGCTAACTGCTCTGTATTTTCATAAACTATTTTGTGAAGTTTTGAAAGCTATTTATCATAAATAGATGAAAATACTAATCATGCTGCTGTTGGGCCCGACAACTGTACTTGCTATGCGCGCATCTCTATCTAGACCCGGGGTTGCAAATCCCGAATTTAGTAGAGTTACTAGGTTATCTAAACCTAGGGACAACTATGGGAGCCCAACCCATGGACAACTGAAGTCCAGTACAGTGCCACTGAAAAGTAAAATACTGATTTGTAGCTAATACGCTTTACCTTGCTCTTACTAGGTTATCTAAACCTAGAACTAGGTTGTCTGAACCTAGAGGCGACTGTGGGAGCCCACCCATTGGACCGTAGTCCCATAAAAGCTGTAGCAAGACTAAATATGCTATAAAATGCTTCTACTGCATTTATCTAAACTATTGAAATGCCTATGGTGGCATTTTACTGAACTAAGCATTAAAGCAAACACTTGATGTGCGCTAATTCACACCCTATATACTGAAACTTCTGCACATGACTAAACTAATGCATTAAAACGTAGAAAAAGCTACTTATACTGCAGGTGAGGGGTTTCTTACCTCCTGCACTAGTTTTTCTTACAATCCAATCGCTAGGTTTTCCGGAGAAGGGATCTCTTCGACGATCTTCTCGCGTCTATGCGTTCTTCTCGCGGAGAGGAGCGTCCTCGTACCTTTGATGTTGCCAGAAGATACTCCTATGGCCCTAGGGATGGAACCCTAGTTTCTTCCTTGGACTTGGGCACCGAGAGGTGAGGAAGGGAGAGGGGTCGGCGGGTGAGGGTTTGAGGAAGAGAAGAGTTGCGTTAAAAACAATTCCCCACTTAATAATTTTCCTATTTATACTAAGTGGGTAATTCTGCCCAACTCTAACATAAATACAATTGATTCCCTTTTCTTTCAGCATGGCTCTGCTGGGTTCACTTGGTCACTAGAGTCATCACTAAAGCATAAGGTCTAGTAGGTCTCGAGTTTAATACCCACGTAGTCTATTTTACGCTTCTATTTATTTTTGCTACCTCGCTACTCTAAAAATAATATAAAAATATCCTAAAATTTCAGAAAAATATTAGGATATTTATAAAAGTCTTTTGAGAATTTTTTGGGCGTTACAATCCCCCATACCTTATAAAAAGTTCGTCCTCGAACTTAGAATAACTCTGGGTACTTCTGTCTCATGCTGGCTTCTGTCTCCCAAGTTGCCTCCTCTGCTGTGTGACTTTGCCAAATTTACTTCCGCAATTTCTTAACTGCTCGGTCTATTATCTGAATAGGCCGACTGTCATAGCTGAGGTCTTCGCGGACTTGTACCGCCTGGGGCTCAATCACTTGGGTGGCATCTGGGATATGCTTTTTCAGCATAGAGACATGAAATACGTTATGGATAGCTGACATCTCCTGGGGTAGCTCTAGCTCATATGCTACCTTGCCAACTCTTCTGATGATAAGGTATGGTCCCACATATCTGGGACTCAGTTTACCCTTCTTCCCAAAATGCATTACTCCCTTTATGGGAGCCACTCGGAGAAATACTGTATCCCCAACTGAAAACTCTAAGGGTCTGCGCCGTGTATCAGTATAGCTTTTCTGGCGGCTCTGAGCTGTGTCTATCCTCTGGCAGATCTGCTGTATAGCTGCTGTGGTGTCTGCTACTAGATCTGTCTGGAGTTCTAGTTCTTTCTGTTCACCACTTTCATACCAGCAGATTGGAGATCTACACCTCCGCCCATAGAGAGCCTTGTAAGGTGTCATACCGATAGTGACCTGATAACTATTGTTGTATGCAAATTTTGTTAGCTAGAGCCCTAGAGCCAATCATTTGATGGTTGTATTTTGGACTTGTTGTATCATTTTCTATATTAATAAAGGCATTTGTTTGGTTATTATACTTATTTGTATTAGTGCCAAATAGACTAAGTATAATAGCGACCTTGAGTAGAAGGTTCATACCTATATCAATCGATTAGTTGAATCGATAGTGAGATGATATAGGGAACACTACTCTAAATCATTCTTAGTCGAGTATTAACATTCAGGGACAATGTTAATGCAATAAGACTAGCATGTAGGTCAGCAAGATGACTTGATCTCACAAGTCATGGATATAGAGATATCAAGCTGACACATGGGTATACATTGGAGAATGTATACTGAATGACCCGCCATGAGAAAGTATCATGGATCGTTATATGAGTGTCATATACTTTCTCATGTGGCTATTAGTATGACTATTAGTCCTTAGACCTGAAGTCACCATGGATCCCTACATAAGGAGTTATGTACTTTGGTTTCGTCAAACGTCACCCGTAATTGGGTGGACTATAAAGGTGATTATTGGGTATGTAACGAATTATGCAGAGGGATGTGAGTGATGTAGATGAGATTTATCCCTCCTATATGACGGGAGAGACATCGGTATTCTTGATAGAGTGAGACCACGAAGTGCATGGCCATGCCCAAATGAGTCAATATAGGATATTGAGCTCATTTGATTTAGTGAGTCTACTTGGAGTTCAAGATTTAGATTGATCAGAGGATGACACGGTCTATGCCTCACATTGATCAATCTAGATGTCTAGGATAGAAGGACACTTGTCATATATTGTGAGGAGTCACAATTAGTAGTCACAAGGTGATGTTGGATCTCAACATTTCTTGTAACTTGGGTAGCAATGATGTATTGCTAGATGCCGCTCATTGCTTATGTTGCTAACGGAGTTTAGAAACATTGCCAACGTTACAAGAACCTATTGGGTCACACACAAAGAACAAGTGGATGGAGATTAGGTTCATATGATGAACCAATTGGATTCGGATTGATTTAAATTAGACTTATTGAGTTAGACTTAATTAGATTCAATTGTTGAATGAGTTTAATTTAAATTTGATTCATTGAGTTAATTTATATTAATGAATTGAGATTCATTAGATTGAAATTGACTTGAGTGAAAGGTTGGATTCAACTCAACAAGAAAGAAAAAAATTGGTCAATTTTGACTTGACCAAATGGGAAGTTGAAACATCAAGTTTGACTTGATGTATTGCCACTTCATGGAGGATGACTCATCCTACATGGCAGCCACATCATCTCCACCTCATGAGGTGAGCCACCTCATGGAGGTTACACCTCCCATTCCATTTAATGTGGCCGGCCACATTAAATGGGGAGGTTACAATGGTGTGGCCGACCACACTAATGAAAAGGAGGTTTTGTTTTGTGGCAATTGATGTGTGTTAATGCTTCATCTTCTTCCTTGGCTTCTTCCTCCTCCTTACTACTGTTGCCATGGGGTTTCATGGTGAAGATATGTGAGTTGTGTTCCAAGAGAATAGAGAAAGTGAAGGTCACAAAGGAGGATACTACTAGTGAGTGTATAAGATTCCTTTTCGCTTTCTCTCTTTTCTCTCTTCCAAATCCTATCCGAGAGCCCTAGAAAGTGCTAGCACACTTGGGGTACTCTCTTCTCCATCCTTGTGTGTTAGAGAACATACCTTGTTCGTGTGGATATCACTAGAGAGTTGTCTACATTGACAACTTCGAGATCCGACGTACCTTGGACTTGCGGGATTACGAAAAGGGCACGCATCGAAGGTATAAATGGTTTTTCCTTTGTAGATCTACTGTAGATCATTGTTTGAAACTCGTACTTGTTTTTCGAAAGTTTTTCTTCGCACGGATCCAATGGCTAGGGTGATTTGGGGTTTCCGCGACGCGAAAAAGCAGTTTTCACGGCCCGAAAAACCCAACAAATTCTGCTAAACTCAGATATTTGCACCAACTTCCCTTGAAGTCCTGGGCACATGCTCGGAGCATGTCTTCGAGTACTTGATTCACTCGCTCCGTCTGACCATTTGTCTGAGGATGGAAGGCTGTGCTAAATTTTAACTTGGTGCCCAATGCTGACTATACACACTCCCAAAAGTGTGATGTGAATCTACTGTCTATGTCTGAAATAATGGTCAGTGGGACTCCATGCAGTCTGACAATCTCCTTGAGATACAACTGAGCGAGCTGCTCCATGGAGTAGGATATCTTGATAGCTAAGAAGTGAGCTGATTTAGTCAACCTGTCGACTATTACCCAGATGACATCAAAACCATTCGTGGTCCTGGGTAGTCCCACTATAAAATCTATGGAAATATCCTCCCACTTCCACTCTAGAATCTGGATAGGCTGCATAACTCCTCCTAGTCTCTGGTGTTCTGCCTTGACCCTCTGGCAGGTCAGACAAATACTAACATATCTAGCGATGTCTCTTTTCATCCCAGGTCACCAAAAATGTCTCTTTACGTCTTGGTACATCTTGGTGGAACCCGGATGCATCGCATAGGGTGTAACGCCCGCCCCTTTTACTACCACTCCTGCCTAGTGAGGGCGGGGTTACTTTCTTACCCTTAGACTTAGTAAATTTAAACATTCATACATACATACATACATACAGCGGAAGCATATCTATGTTTCTAAGCATAGAATGACATACCAAGCATATGAGTATGAAATAACATGGTTCAACTTAAATAGTCATAGTATCCATTTCTAGCACATGCATAAGGAATCATAAAAGACATCACATAACATAACATATTATTCTAAGTTCATTTCAGCAGGTCATTTTATTTCTTTAGCCAAGTCACCATCACACATCTCTTGCCCCTTCCCGCTACTCCTCTAGTTTCTCCATTCTTTACCTTTATCTGTGGTACAAGGAAAAAGTATATGTAAGCACTCAAGGCTTAGTGAGATCCTTTCCTACTCACAAAAACCAACGTAATCATGCAACATCCTCAGATCATACATTAGAGTAATTGATGCTCTTCTCATCATGTAATTAAAACATATCATATCATGGCATGAATCTCAATAATAACATAACGTAAGGTAAACAACATATTATGGCATAATCTTATCATAATACGTGTAACATCATATCCTAGCATGAATCACATCATAACATAAGAAATCATCATATCATGGTATAGATCATATCATAGCATGGAGGTACTAACGTAACATAAGAAAATCATCATATCATGGTATAGATCATATCATAACATAAGTGTACATCATAGCATGAGTAAATCATCATATCATGAGCATGGATCATATCATAACATAAGTATACATCATAGCATGAGTAAATCATCATATCATGAGCATGGATGCAAGATGTCCTTTAAAACATGAGGAATGTCATGTACAATATGCCTTTCAAAACATGATTTATGTCATGGGTGGGATGTCTTAAAACAATATCATATAGTACTTGAAAATAATCTCAACATGAAAGGGGCCCGACTTAGTACCACATACATACATAATGCGCTCATCCTAAGTAGACCCAAGGTAGCTAGTCTTGAACCTACTAGGAAACTAGGCCCGTAGCTCGACCTAGGGGCACGTAAGGAGCCCACCCTTTACTAGGCCCGTAATTCGACCTAGGGGTGCATAAGGAGCCCACCCTTTTGGTACAAGCCATTCAAAGTAAAATACATGCCATATCATATCTCTATCATTTCATAACATATTCATGTCATTCATAGCATATCTTATTCATGTCATTCATAGCATATGATGTTCATGTCATTCATAACATATCATATTCATGTCATTCATAGCATATCATAATCATGGCATTCATAGCATATCATTTTCATGTCATTCGTAAAATATCATATTCATGTCATTCATAAGGTATGCATAAATGGGCACATAGCCATGCATACTTGGGCACACAACCATCATACTTGTCTTGGGCACATAGCCATCATATTTGGGCACATAGCCATTTTTAGATATCATTCTCATGCATGGTTCATAAGCATATTCAAATGAGCAATATGACACAAAAAGAAAACATAATCATGCATGGTTCACAAGTTAACTTCTTCTAATTCGTGTCATGGCAAGGGAAGTACATATGGAGTCATAACTTAGTCTAAATTCTCAAACCACTAAGGGTGGCCGAAACATGCATAGGCTCACTTAGGTTTCATGAAACCATACAAGCATATGAACCCACATTCATTTCCATAACATTTGATATAAGGAACATCATAAGCATATGTGATTTTAGGTTCTATGCTTCCTAGGGTTTTAAACCCACCTTGTCCGAAACATACAAGGTCCAAACTAGGTTACATATAGCATGTAAGCATGTGAATCTAATAAAATTTACCATACATTTATCATAGGCATTCACATGAGCATATTAGGTTAAAGTTCAAGCTTCCTAAGTTCACCAAGTGTAAGTGGCCGAATGCTACAAAGCATGGATTCTAGACATGTGAGTACCCATAAATTTCATAGCATATCATGGAGAGGAACATAAACATGTTAGGGTTGAATTTAGGCTTGCCTAAGCCCTACATTTCATGGTGGCCGAATGTTCAACATGTGAAAAACATAACCCTAAGCAACTTGAAAATTCAAGTGCATAATGTTATCTTCATATCTTTTCATAAGGTACAACATAAGCAAGCTAGATTTGAGGTTGAGCCTCATTAAGGTATTTAAATCCCTACATGGCCGAAACCTTGTGATAGGGTCCTACTAGTTCTAAGCAACATACAAGTAATAAACCTCAAGAGAACATTCACAACATATGGTGGAAAACTTCATACTTAATACCTCTTCTAGAATTTACAAGCATGTGAGTACCCTATGAATTTCATAGCATATCATGGGGAAGAACATAAACATGTTAGGGTTGAATTTAGGCTTGTTTAAGCCTTTCATTTTATGTTGGCCGAAAGTTTATTAAGTAAAAACCTAACCCTAAACAACATGAATCCCAAGTGCTTTATGTCATTTTTCATATCTTTTCATAAAGAAAAACATAAGCAAGCTAGATTTGAGGTTTAGCCTCCTTAAGGTATTAAATCCCTTCATGGCCGAAACCTTAAAGTAGGGGTCTACTAGTTCTAAGCAACATACAAGTATAAACATCAAGAAAAATATTCATATAACATCATAGAAGAGATCATAGACATGTTAGTTTTTAAATGGAGCTTCCCTAGGTTTTAAGCCTCTTCATGGCCGAACCCTAAGGTAGGGTATTACCTAACCCTAAGCCTTATACAAGCATGAAATATCAATGTTACATTCATAACGTATCATTAGGAAAACTTAAACCTATGGATTTTGCTTTTTAAGCTTCCATAAACTTCACAAACATCATAACCGAAATTTCTAAAGGAAAGCTCTAGGTTAAAATTTCATATAAACTCAAAAAAAAACCATAGAACCACTTGTACCACAGGTGAGGGGATACTCACATCCTCTTGCTTGGTCTTTTCCTAAGAGAAGGTACCCTTTGTGAAAAGAAAGAAGAGAGCTCCTCCTCCTAGTGCTCCTTTGTGTTTTTCTTGCTTGTGAGAGGTAGATCTTGAGGGTTCCTCCTTGTAGTTTGGTTTTCTTAGGGAGAAAACCTTAGTTAGATTTTTGGGAAAGAAGAGAGGGGGCTCTAGGTCACGGCAAGGTGAGGGAAGGGAAGAAAAAATGAAGTCTCTTCTTGATTTTTCCCTTTATGCTAGGTGGAAGTAAGAAGCAAAAAGAGGCTTTGCTTTCCCCTCTTCTTAACTCATCTTTTAGGTCTCTTAATGATGAAGAAATGTCTTCATTCATCCCCCTACTTCCTCTCCTCTCCTTCTCTCTTGTCATCCACGAAAATGAAAAGAAGAAGAAGAAGAAAATTTGTCTTTTTCTTGTTTTCTTCTTCATCAAGAGAAAGAGGTAGAAAGCTACTTGATGTTTTCTTGCTTTCTTCTCTTAATCATGGTTTTATCTTTATCTACAATATCCATTCTCTATTTAACAATAACTCATGATGGTCCAGTGGTAATTCTATAATTCTTAGCTTAAGAAGGTTCAAGGTTCAATCCTTGACCAATTCTTTATATATATATATATATATATATATATATATATATATATATATTTTCTATCCTATCTTCTTTTATTCTAAAAGAAATCTTCCCTACTTAGCTTAAGAAATTCGTGGGTGTTACAGTACCCCATACCTCATAAAAAGTTCATCCTCGAACTTTAAAATAGTTCTGGGTACTTTTGCTTTATATCGTCCTCACGTTCCCAGGTTGCCTCTTCGAACCGTTGGTTTTGCCATAGGACTTTTACTAAAGGTACTTCCTTGTTCCTTAACCTTTTGACTCCTTTATCCAATATCTGAATGGGTTTACTTTCATAACTTAGGTCCTCTTGAACTTGCACTGTCTGCGGCTCAATCACTTGATCTGCACTGGAAATACACTTCTTGAGCATTGAGACGTGGAATACGTTGTGAATAGTTGCCATCTCCTGGGGTAGCTCTAATTAGTACGCCACTTGACCCACTCTTTTCCCTATCCGATATGGTCCTACGTATCGTGGACTTAGCTTGCCTTTCTTCCCAAATCTCATTATTCCTTTCATCGGAGCTACCTTGAGAAATACTGAATCTCCGATACTGAACTCTAACGGCCTACGCCGTTTATCGGCATAGCTCTTTTGTCGGCTCTGAGCAGTTTCTATTCTCTGACGGATATTCTGTATAGCTCGGGTGGTGTCATCGATGAAATCCGTTCGGAGCCCCATTTCTTTCTTTTCTCCACCTTCATACCAGCATATAGGTGACCTACATTTTCTTCCATACAGAGCTTCGTAAGGTGCCATTCCAATGGTGGTTTGGTAGCTGTTATTATAAGCGAATTCCGCCAAACATAAATATCGGCACCAACTTCCTTTGAAGTTTAAAACACAAGCTCGTAACATGTCCTCTAGCACTTGGTTCACCCTTTCTGTTTGTCCGTCAGTCTGAGGGTGGAAGGCAGTACTGAACAATAGCCTTATGCCTAGAGCCTTCTGAACACATTCCCAAAAATTTAAGATAAAGCGACCATCTCTGTCAGAAATAATGGTCTTAGGAATCCCATGTAATCTGATAACTTCCTTAACATATAATTGGGCTAGTTGCTCTGTAGAATATGTCATCTTGATTGCTAAAAAGCGTACGAACTTCGTCAATCTGTCCACGATTACCCATATAGCATCATACCCATTTGTGTTGGTTAGTCCTAGGAAAACGTACCGGTTCCACTGTACAAAAATTTTTTGTACAAGTGTCGAACCTTTCCTTAAATAACCTATTGTGTTCTTTAAAAGTTAAATTAGAAATCGCAGACGGAACTTAACATCATTGATTCCAAATTTATCTTATCTGTTCTTAATGGTTTAGATTTGAATCGCAAGCGGAACTTAACACTATTGATTCAAATCTACCTAAGTTATTAATTCCATAAATATTAATTTCCAAAATTGGCTTCCAGGACTGCATGGCGAGGCACATGACCTTCTTGGATATGGGAGCAACCACCACCGCCTAGGCAAAGCCTTTTAAGGAAAGCTAATATTTATTTCCTTAAATAACTCTAGGTTAACCAAAAAGAACAATCGAATCACAAATTCGAAAAAGAAGAAAACACAAACTCGAAAAGAAAACTATTTCGAAATCTCTAGAATCATATGCCTCTTGTGTTTGGTATTTCCATAAATAACTATACAAAGAAAAACTAGTATGATGCGGAAAAAAATTACTAGTTATACCTTTCTTTGTAAGCAAAAATAACCTCTTGATCTTCTACCGTATTCCTCTTCTAACCTCGGACGTTGTGTGGGCAACGATCTTCCGAGATGAGAACCACCAAGCACCTTCTTCTTCCTTGCAAGTTTCGGCCACCACAATTCTCCAAGAGAAGTAGAGGTCCGGCCACCACCACCAAGCTCCAAGGGATGCAAGAAACAAAACCACCTTTCTCTCCTTCTTCTCCTAGCTAGAACCGGCCACCATCAAGAGCTCCAAGAGAGGTTGCCGCCGGCCATAAGAAGAAGAGAAGAGGAAGAAGCTTGGCCACAGAAGAAAGAGAGGAAAAGAATAATAGAGTTGATCACACATGAAGGCACCTCTATCCCCTTTTATAATCCTTGGTCTTGGTAAATAAGGAAATTTTAATAAAAATTCCTTAATTCTTTTGTCAAAAAAGAAAATTATTTTAATTAAAAACAATTTTCTTCTTTTAATAATAATGGACCACTTCTAATTCCCCAAAACAAGGAAAATTTAATTCACACAAGAATTAAAACTTAATTTGTTTCTAGAAATTTATAAAAATTTCTCCAATAATTTTATCTCTTCATGATTGATTAAAAAGGAAATTTTATAAATTAAAATTCTTCTTTTAAACATGTTGATAATTTCAAAGGAAAGTTATCTCTAAAATTAAAATCTCTTTCTATCTACAAATAAGGAAAGATATCAAATCTTTTCTTAATCTTTTAGAAACTAATAAAAGAGAATATTTAATTTTAAACTTCTCTTTTAAATTATTATCATGATTAAAAGGAAAGTTTTTTAAAATAAAATCTCTTTCAATCTACAAATAAGTAAAGATTTCAAATCTTTTCTTAATCTTTGTAGAAAGCTTTAAAAGGAAAGATTTAATTTTTAAACTCTTTTAAAACTATGATATCCAAATAAGAAATAATTTTAATAAAAATCCTTTTAATATGATGTGGCTGGCCACCTAAGCTTGGACTCCAAGCCATTGGCCGGCCAATAAGGCCAACCTTTGGCTTAGGCCCTAAGCAGGCTTCGAGCTTAGCTTGGCCGACCCTATTGGTTGGGTAAGAAGGTGGGTATGTGATGGGTATAAATCTCATATACAAGAGGCTACGATAGGACCGAGAGGAGGAGGTTTTGGTCTCCGATGAAATTAAGCTTCCGTGTTCGCCCACACAACTTAATTCCATCAATAATAATTCATTCCACTAAAGAACTATTATTGAACTACCGCACCAATCCCAAATTACATTTTGGGCTCCTTCTTATTATGAGTGTGTTAGTCTCCCTGTGTTTAAGATGTCAAATGTCTACTAATTAAGCGAGTTACTGACAACTCATTTAATTAATATCTTAGTCCAAGAGTAGTGCCACTCAACCTTATCGTCATGTCGGACTAAGTCCACCTGCAGGGTTTAACATGACAATCTTTATGAGCTCCTCTTGGGGACATTATCAACCTAGATCACTAGGACACAGTTTCCTTCTATAATCAACAACACACACTATAAGTGATATCATTTCCCAACTTATCGGACTTATTGATTTATCGAACTAAATCTCACCCATTGATAAATTAAAGAAATAAATATCAAATATATGTGCTTGTTATTATATTATGATTAAGAGCACACACTTCCATAATAACTGAGGTCTTTGTTTCTTTATAAAGTCAGTATAAAAGAAACGACCTCTAATGGTCCTACTCAATACACTCTAAGTGTACTAGTGTAATTATATAGTTAAGATAAACTAATATCTAATTACACTACGACCTTCCAATGGTTTGTTCCTTTCCATCTTGGTCGTGAGCTACTGTTTATAATTTATAAGGTACTGATAACATGATCCTCTGTGTGTGACACCACACACCATGTTATTGTTAGAGTGTATACTAAAAGCCTAGCTTTTGGTATAAACATTTATCTAGAAATAAGAATCACATTGGTCAAATGTCTACATTTGTGATAAATGTAGTTGTTCAATTAATTTATATTGTAGATAACATGGTGTGTGGTGTCACACACAGAGGATCATGTTATCAGTACCTTATAAATTATAAACAGTAGCTCACGACCAAGATGGAAAGGAACAAACCATTTGAAGGTCGTAGTGTAATTAGGTATTAGTTTATCTTAACTATATAATTACACTAGTACACTTAGAGTGTATTGAGTAGGACCATTAGAGGTCGTTTCTTTTATACTGACTTTATAAAGAAACAAAGACCTCAGTTATTATGGAAGTGTGTGCTCTTAATCCTAATATAATAACAAGCACATATATTTGATATTTATTTCTTTAATTTGTCAATGGGTGAGATTTAGTTCGATGAATCAATAAGCTCGATAAGTTGGGAAATGATATCACTTATAGTGTGTGTTGTTGATTATAGAAGGAAACTGTGTTCTAGAGATACTAGGTTGAGAATGTCCCCAAGAGGAGCTCAAAAGGATTGTCATGTTAAACCCTGCAGGTGGACTTAGTCCGACATGACGATGAAGTTGAGTGGTACTACTCTTGGAGCTAGATATTAATTAAGTGAGTTGTCAGTAACTTACTTAATTAGTGGACATTTGTTATCTTAAACACAGGGAGACTAACACACTCATAATAAGAAGGAGCCCAAAATGTAATTTGGGATTGGTGCGGTAGTTCAATAATAGTTCTTTAGTGGAATGAATTATTATTGATGAAATTAAGTTGTGTGTTTGGGGTAACACGGATGCTTAATTTCATCGGAGACCAAAACCAATTCCTCCTCTCGGTCCCTATCGTAGCCTCTAGTATATAGAGATTTATACTCACCGCATACCCACCTTCTTACCCATCCAATGGTCGGCCAAGCCAGCTTGGAACCCAAGCTAGGCCGCCAAGACCAAGTGGATGAGTTAAGGGCCGGCCAAAGCATGGGTCCCAAGCTTAGGTGGCGCCACTAGAATATTAAAAGGATTTTATTAAAATTATTTCTTATGTGAATATCATGATTTTAAAGAGAGTTTAAAATTAAAATTTCCTTTTATAACTTTCTACAAAGATTAAGAGAAGAGATTAATCTCTTTCCTTATTTGTAGATTAAAAGGATGGTTTTAATTTTGGTAAAACTTTCCTTATTTGTAAATCATCTACATGTTTAAAAGAGAGTTTAAAATTTGAAATCTTTCCTTATTTGTTGATTAAAGGAGGATTTTAAATTTTAAGAAAACTTTCCTTTTTAACTATGTTCATGATTTAAAAGAAAGTTTAAAAATTAATAATTCTCTTTTATTAGTTTCTACAAAAGATTGAGAAAAGATTTGATATCTTTCCTTATTTGTAGATTAAAAGAGATTTTAATTTTTAGAGATAATTTTCTTTTTATCCACATGTTTAAAAGAAAGATTTTAATTTATTAAATTTCCTTTTTATAAACCAATCATGAAGGGATTAAATTATTGAAGAAATTTTATAAATTTCTAGAGACAAATTAGGAAGTTTTAATTAATTAAAACTCTCCTTGTTTGTAGCTTTGGTGTGGCCGGCCATGTAAATTGAGAAAAGGAAAATTGTTTTAATTAAATAAATTTTTCCTTTTCATGGCAAAAGAATTAAGGAAGTTTTTAATTAAATTTCCTTATTTGCCAAGACCAAGGATTATAAAAGAGGGGGTAGAGAAGGCTTCATGGGGAACAACCTCTATTATTTCTCTCCCTCTTTTCCTTGGTGTTGTGGCCGGCCAACCTCTCTTCCTCTCTTCCTCTTGGTGGTGGCCGAACCTTCTCTATTGGCTTGGAGCTCTTGTGGTGGCCGGATACTACTTGGAGAAGAAGAAGAAGAAGGAGAGAAAGCTTGTATCCCTTGGAGCTTGGTTGGTGTTTTGTTCTTCGTCCTTGGTGAAGCTTCTTTGTGTTGGTCGAACCTAGCTAGGAGGAGAAGAAGGTGCTTGGTGGTTTCTCATCTTGGAAGATCGTTGCCCACACAACGCCCGAGGTTAGAAGAGGAATACGGTAGAAGATCAAGATGTCTTTCTAAAAGGTATAACTAGTAATTTTTCTTTCCGCATCATGCTAGTTATTTATGGAAATAATACCAAATACAAGAGGCTTACGATTCTAGTATTTCGAATATGTTTTTCGAAGTTGTGTTCTTTTGTTTTATTTTTCCTTGTGATTTGATTGTTCTTTTCAGTTAACCTAAAGTTATTTTAGGAAATTAAATATTAGATTTCTATAAAAGGTTTTGTCTAGTCGGTGGTGGTTGCTCCCATATCCAAGAAGGCCATGTGCCTCGCCACGTCAGTACTGGGAACCAATTATGGAAATTAATATTTAATGGAATTAATAACTTAAGGTGATTTGGGTCGAACGTGTTAAGTTCCGCAGGAGACCCAAGTCAAAACCTAAAAGAACGAATAGATTAAGTTTTGGATCAAACGTGTTAAGTTCCACAGGCGATCCAAAATTTAATTTAAAAGAACACATGGTAGCTAGGAAAAGGTTCAGACCTTTGTACAAATTTTTTGTACAGTGGAACCTCTAGGTTTTCCGAGTAGCAACCAACAGTTATCTACAATATAAATTAATTGAACATCTACATTTGGTATATATAAATGTAGACACTTGACCAATGTGATTCTTATAAATGTATATACAAAAGCTAGGCTTTTAGTATACACTCCAATAATCTTCCACTTATACTAAAAGACTATGCTGCCATACATCTGATTCCCAACCCTTCAACATGCCCATCAAAAAACTTTTGCCTTAAGGACCTCAGTGAATGGATCTATAGGTCATCACCTGATGCAATCTAGGCGGCAACAACTTCTCCTCGTTTATACGATTTCTCGTATTGGGTGGTACTTGCGCTCTATTGTGTTTACTTCCCTTATGGACTTATGGTTTCTTCGAGTTTGCTACTGCACCAATATTATTACAATAAATTGTAATAATCTTTGGACAAACCAGAAATCATATCTAAGTCTATCTCGAGGTTATTGAGTCATTCAGCTTTTATGACTACCTCAGAGATTTTCCATATACTAAGCTTCTATGGTGGAGTCCAGAAAAACACCTATGCTTATCACTCTTCCATATTTATGACTTTACCTCCTAAAGTAAACACAAAACCCCGAGGTCGACTTTCTATTGTCCCTATCCGATTGGAAGTCAAAATCTATGCAACCCACAGGGACCAAATTAACTGCCTAATAATCTAGCATATAATCTCAAGTGCCTCTAAGGTACTAATATATGCTTTACTGCAGTCCAATGTCCTTGTCCAGAGTTACTTAGATATCTGATAACTATACCCAAAATAGATCTCTGATCTCGTGCATAGCATGCATTAGGCTTCCGACAGCCGAAGCGTAAGGAACTACCTTCATGTTCTTTATTTCCTTTGATGTCTTCTGAGACATCTCTTTAGATAAAGCTACTCCATGCCTAAAAGGTAAGAAACCTTTCTTGGAGTTCTGCATGCTAAAACGAGCTAAGATTGTTTCGATTTATGAAGCTTGGGATAAGTAAAATATATTCTTTTCTTGCGATCCCTTTGATCCCAAGAATATATGCATTCTCCCAAGTCCTTCATATCAAATTGTTTGGACAACCATACCCTTACTTCCGACAACACTTTGATATTGTTTCCAACTACCAAAAATGTTATCTACGTATAGTACAAGAAATACCACCACGCTTCCATCACAGTTCTTGTATACACAAGACTTATCCGGTAACTAAATCCATAAGACTGGATTACAACCGGATGTTCCAAGACCTTGAAGCTTGCTTCAGTCCATAGACTGATTGAGCTTACAAACAAAAATGCTCTTTTGCCCTTTGCAATGAACCTCTCTTGTTGCTTTATATGAATGCATTCTTCAAGACTTCCATAAAGGAAAGCTGTCTTATTATCCATTTGCCTAATCTCATAGTCTATATGAGCAGCAATAGATAAAAGAATATGAATAGAATTAAGCATGGCTACCGATAAAAGGTTTCCCCTTTTTAACAAGCCTTGCTTTGAAAGTTTCTACTTTCCCGTCTATCCCTTTTTTTTATTGTAGACTTATTTTCACCCTATGGCTTTTACACCACTTGGTGGTACTACAAGCTTCCAGATTTTATTAGAATACATATATTCTAATTTTGTATTCATTGCTCTTGTCCAAGATATGCATCTTTATCTTGGAGTGCTTTGTCATATGTCCGGGGATCAGACTCATGTTCATTTGAGATCAAGTCTAAAGTCTTTCTCAAAACATGAATCTTTTAGGTTGTTTAACAACCCTCCCACTACGATGAGGCACTGCCTATAATTGTGTATCAATTGTGATACGTGTTGCAGTTTCTTGTGATATTTCATCTTGTACAGTTGGTACTAGATTAGACATGTCCTTTATTATTTTCTTAAGATCAAATTTACTTATGGGCTTGTGGTTCATTTATATAGTCCTCTTCTAAAAATCAGTTATTGATGCTAACAATAACCTTCTAATTTTTAAGACTATAAATCTACTTTCGTTTATCTAGGATAACTCATAAACAAGTGAACTCCTTCCCAACTTATCATTGTCTCTCTTCAACATATATGCTGGACTACCCGAATCCGAATATGCTTTAAAATAGGCTTACACCTATTCAGCAATTCTATATGAGCAGAGAGTTCTGATTTGAAAGGTACTATGTTCACTATCGTTTTCAGAGTATATCCTTAAAACAAATTTGGTAATTTTCTGAATAACTCATCATCAATCTACTCATTTCCTTAAGAGTCTTATACCTTCTACTACACCATTCTGTTGGGGTGTACCATGTGTAGTTAGTTGGGATTAAATCCCAACTTCTGATAAATGACTCCTAAACTATCCTAAGAGGTACTTGTTACTACGATTTCACCGTAGTATCTTGATACTTTTACTTTGACGTTACTCCACATCAGCTTAGTATTCTTTGAACTAATCAAAGTACTAAGACTTGTGGCGAGTCAAGTAAATGTATACTTATCTCGAATAGTTGTCTATAAAAGAGACGAAATATTCGATACTACCTCTTGTCTGAATAGTGATAGGATCACACAAATCAGAATGAACCAATTCCAACATATCTTTGGCTCCATACCCCTTAGACTTAAAAGCTTCTTAGTTATTTTTCCTTCCAAGTAAGACTCGCAGGTTGGAAAGATTTCCACTTCCAGCGAACCCAAGAGTTCATTGGTTATTATCCTTTGAATCCTACTCAAGTTAATGTAACCTAGCCTTAGATGCCAAAGATATAATTGGTTCAATTCCGAAGGTTGCTTTCTCTTAAAGTTAGAAGATGTGTTATTTAATTTGCATTATGGGAGTTATTGGATTTATAAATTGCCATCTAACGTACCAGAATAAATATCTTTCCTATTTTCTCGATAACAACTTTGTTATCAAAATAGACACAATATTTATTTTTTAAATAGTTTAGAAACTGAAATAAATTTCTTTCTAAACTTGGTACTTAAAAGCAATTTCTTAAAATCCATGTTTTATTCTTATCAAAGGATAAACATCTCCCACTGCTACTTTTACAGCAATGCCCATGTGGACGATGATTTATATAGTTGTCGGATTTTCTGGAACCCCTGCAATGAATTGCAGACATAATCAGTGGTTCCTGTATCTACACACCAGGTATCGGTAGATAACACCACTAAATATGTTTCAACAACTAACAAAATACACCGTTATTGTTCTCAGTTCTGAGAGGTCAGTCTACCTTAATGTCCAAGTTTTCCAATCATTATAATTGGGACTACTAAGTCTATTCTATAGTATAACAACTAGGGGATTGACTAACATTTGAAATCCTAAGAATCACAAAAAATATTTGGTCAAGACCAACATCTCAAAATCCACGTGAATTTTATATGCCACATTAGTGTGGACGTATACAAATTCTAAAAGGAGATTTTATCCATTAATTTTATTATCTTGTCAACCTATGACAAATAAAATTAATGGTTGATCTGTCTTTGATCAAATATTTGGTCAAGACTCTAAATTTAAAATAATATTGATTCCTCAAACAATACTATTTAAATTTACCAACACCTCAAAACACCGTGAGTTTTGCATGCCACGTTAGTGTGGACGTATACAAAATCAACATTTGTAAGAGGAGGGTTTTACCCATTGACTATCTTGTCAATATAACTTTTTGACAAATAAAATTACCTCAAACACCATGAATCTTGTATGCCACGTTAGTGTGGACGTATACAAATTCAAACATTTGTAAGAGGGGTTTATTAATTTTATTTTCTTGCCAATTTAGTTTTATGACAAATCAATAGTTGGTTCCCTTTGGTCACACAAGTGATAGTAGTGACTCCGTTGAGGAGGATACTATTAAATGTGTCTAAGTGTACACCATTACTTGATACTAAGTCCATTAAATAGAATTGTGCCCCTTCAGTTGGAGAAGATCACACACATCCTAAATAACTTCCTATAATCATCCATTAAGGAAGTTTGATCTAGTGATCCGCAAACAAACTCATCCGTTGTGGAGGGAGGCACTCAGAGCCAACACGCAAGCTTGTTGCATCACTTACAAACCAGTAATGGAGACCGTGGGATTAATATACTAATCCCTCTCCCACTTAGTTATTTAAGGTGAGGAATTTTAACTTATGCTAGCATATAACACATGCATACACACATCATAGTAAATAAAAGCAATAAACATGGAAATTAATTTTCCAACTATTATGGCATTTTCATCACTGTCCTCCGTGTGCTCCAACCCTAGCTGCTGCCATCTTTAGCCACCGCCATCGGGTCAAGTTGTCGCATCTATCTTGCGTCTTATTCCGCTGCGCCTTTGGTCTTCCGATAGCACCACGCCTCGCAAGGATACGATCCGCGACAAATATAGAATTTTACATATATCGATCATATATTCCATAAATGGAATGTACATGTAATCTAGATCGAAAAATAAAATTCTAAAACCTAGGGCTAATACAGCTCCTGCTATATTAGTTACATAAAATCATGCACACACAATTAAATGCCCTTGACATGTCCAAGGGTCCAATCACACACAATAAAAATATGCCATAATAGTTGGAGCCTGTAACCACAAAGTTAGCACATCCTACTATTATCCTGCCTAAATTATGTATGACATGTGCATAACCTAATTTGAAAACCAAACACACAGAGGCAAACCCTAGCTCTGATACCAATTGTTGGTTAGTCCTAGGAAAACGTACCGGTTCCACTGTACAAAATTTTTTTGTACAAGTGTCGAACCTTTCCTTAAATAACCTATTGTGTTCTTTAGAACTTAAATTAGGAATCGCAGACGGAACTTAACATCATTGATTCCAAATTTAACTTATCTGTTCTTAATGGTTTAGATTTGAATCGCAAGCGGAACTTAACACTATTGATTCAAATCTACCTAAGTTATTAATTCCATAAATATTAATTTCCAAAATTGGCTTCCAGGACTGCATGGCGAGGCACATGGCCTTCTTGGATATGGGAGCAACCACCACCGCCTAGGCAAAGCCTTTTAAGGAAAGCTAATATTTATTTCCTTAAATAACTCTAGGTTAACCAAAAAGAACAATCGAATCACAAATTCGAAAAAGAAGAAAACACAAACTCGAAAAGAAAACTATTTCGAAAACTCTAGAATCATATGCCTCTTGTGTTTGGTATTTCCATAAATAACTATACAAAGAAAAACTAGTATGATGCGGAAAACAATTACTAGTTATACCTTCTAGAAAAACCTCTTGATCTTCTACCGTATTCCTCTTCTAACCTCGGACGTTGTGTGGGCAACGATCTTCCGAGATGAGAACCACCAAGCACCTTCTTCTTCCTTGCAAGTTTCGGCCACCACAATTCTCCAAGAGAAGTAGAGGTCCGGCCACCACCACCAAGCTCCAAGGGATGCAAGAAACAAAACCACCTTTCTCTCCTTCTTCTCCTAGCTAGAACCGGCCACCATCAAGAGCTCCAAGAGAGGTTGCCGCCGGCCATAAGAAGAAGAGAAGAGGAAGAAGCTAGGGCCGGCCACCAAGGAGGAAAAGAGAGGAAAAGAATAATAGAGTTGATCACACATGAAGGCACCTCTATCCCCTCTTTTATAATCCTTGGTCTTGGTAAATAAGGAAATTTTAATAAAAAATTCCTTAATTCTTTTGTCATAAAAAAGAAAAATTATTTTAATTAAAAAACAATTTTCTTCTTTTAATAATAATGGCCGGCCACTTCTAATTCCCCAAAACAAGGAAAATTTAATTCACACAAGAATTAAAACTTCTTAATTTGTTTCTAGAAATTTATAAAAATTTCTCCAATAATTTTTATCTCTTCATGATTGATTAATAAAAAGGAAATTTTATAAATTAAAATTCTTCTTTTAAACATGTTGATAATTTCCAAAAGGAAAGTTATCTCTAAAAATTAAAATCTCTTTTCAATCTACAAATAAGGAAAGATATCAAATCTTTTCTTAATCTTTTGTAGAAACTAATAAAAGAGAATATTTAATTTTTAAACTTCTCTTTTAAATTATTATCATGGTTAAAAAGGAAAGTTTTTCTTAAAAATAAAATCTCCTTTCAATCTACAAATAAGTAAAGATTTCAAATCTTTTCTTAATCTTTTGTAGAAAGCTTTAAAAGGAAAGATTTAATTTTTAAACTCTCTTTTAAAACTATGATATCCAAATAAGAAATAATTTTAATAAAAAATCCTTTTTAATATGATGTGGCCGGCCACCTAAGCTTGGACTCCAAGCTATTGGCCGGCCACCTTAAGGCCAACCTTTAGGCTTGGCCGGCCCTAAGCTTGAGCTTCAAGCTTAGCTTGGCCGACCCCTATTGGTTGGGTAAGAAGGTGGGTATGTGGTGGGTATAAATCTCTATATACAAGAGGCTACGATAGGGACCGAGAGGAGGAATTGGTTTTGGTCTCCCGATGAAATTAAGCTTCCCGTGTTCGCCCCGAACACACAACTTAATTCCATCAATAATAATTCATTCCACTAAAGAACTATTATTGAACTACCGCACCAATCCCAAATTACATTTTAGGCTCCTTCTTATTATGAGTGTGTTAGTCTCCCTGTGTTTAAGATGTCAAATGTCCACTAATTAAGCGAGTTACAGACAACTCATTTAATTAATATCTTAGTCCAAGAGTAGTACCACTCAACCTTATCGTCATGTCGGACTAAGTCCACCTGCAGGGTTTAACATGACAATCTTTATGAGCTCCTCTTGGGGACATTATCAACCTAGATCACAAGGACACAGTTTCATTCTATAATCAACAACACACACTATAAGTGATATCATTTCCCAACTTATCGGGCTTATTGATTTATCGAACTAAATCTCATCCATTGATAAATTAAAGAAATAAATATCAAATATATGTGCTTGTTATTATATTAGGATTAAGAGCACACACTTCCATAATAACTGAGGTCTTTGTTTCTTTATAAAGTTAGTATAAAAGAAACGACCTCTAATAGTCCTACTCAATACACTCTAAGTGTACTAGTGTAATTATATAGTTAAGATAAACTAATATCTAATTACACTACGACCTTCCAATGGTTTGTTCCTTTCCATCTTGGTCGTGAGCTACTGTTTATAATTTATAAGGTACTGATAACATGATCCTCTGTGTGTGACACCACACACCATGTTATCTACAATATAAATTAATTGAATATCTACATTTGGTATATACAAATGTAGACACTTGACCAATGTGATTCTTATAAATGTATATACAAAAGCTAGGCTTTAATTATACACTACAATAATTTGTTGTCTTGGGTAGTCCCGAGATGAAATCCATAGAAATGTCTTCCCATTTCCATTCAGGAATCTGAATTGGCTGCAGTAACCCTCTGAGCCACATCTCTCTTCATGCCGAACCACCAGAATTTCTTCTTTAAATCTTGGTACATTTTGGTGGATCCAGGATACATCGCATAAGGGGTTGCATGAGAGTCCGCAAATATATTTTTCTGCAACTCTGGGTCATCGGGTATACATAACCGATTTCGGAGATACAGGACTCCATTATCGGCGATACGAAATCCGTTATCCTTGCCTTCTAGCACCTCTTGCTTGATCCTTTGGGTGCTCGGGTCGCGACCCTGCTTCTCTAATATGTCATCAAATAGCGTTGGAGCTATCATCAGAGTAGAGAGCCTTTCTGAAATGATTCCGATCCCGTAACACATCTTTACCCGTTGTTCCCCAATAAACTCGAACCTCAGTTCGGCTTCCGGTCGGAAGACTACCTTTCTTTTACGGCACTCGATTGAAGTGCCGTACTTGCTCAGGAAATCCATGCCTAGTATAATATCAAAATCTTGCATGTCGAGTATTATCAGATAGCAGTAGAGTTCTCTGTCTGCGATTCAGATAGGCATGGCTCGCAGCATCTGATCGGAAGGCATCACTTCTCCCGAAGGTAAGGTTGTTAAGAATTTGCCTTTTATGACTTGTGGGGGTACTTCTAACTTTTTCATGAAGGGTATGGAGACAAACGAGTGGGTTGCTCCAGTATCAAATAATAAAGTAGCATACTGACTAAAAATAGATAGCTGACCTGTGACCACAGTAGAAGCACTTGCCACGTCTTCCTTGGTGAGAGAGAAAACCCTGGCATTCGTCATCACTGGTGGGGCTTCTAATCTCCCTTGGCTAATCAGAGTCCCTTCTAAAGCCGCTTGCATCTGATGTAGCTATGCGGGGGTACTCCTATTCTGGTCATGCTGCTGAGATGGTACCTGGAACCGAGTAGGGCAATCTCTGACCATATGTCCTTCCTGTCCACAATTGTAGCACTTCCTCGTACCCTGATGGCATACTCCGGAATGCTGTTTCCCACAAGTGGCACACAGAGGGTACTTCAGCTGCTTGTTTGCTGGACCACTTTTACTGTTGTTCCATTGTTTTCTTTTGCCAGAGGAATTTCCTTTCCAGTTCGTCTTGGTACTCTGCGATTTCTGTCCTTCCGTCTGTGCCGGACTCTATCCTTCGTTCATCGCCTTTTGATAATGTTCAGTGATCAAAGCACTGCTGACTAGCTCTTCCGTGGTTTGCGGTCTATTAACTCCGCCGGCCACATTCAAAGCTATTTCGGGTCGGAGCATTTTCAACATTAATCTGACCTGTTCTCTTTCTGTGCTGACCAACTCTGGACATAGGCGTGCGAGGCGGTTGAAGCGCTTCACAGCATCACTAACTGATAAATCGCCTTGCTGAAATTCGGTGAACTCGTCATAATGCCGATTTGTCACTCGCATATGAAAATATTCCTCCAGAAACTCTGCTTCGAAATCTGCCCAGTTCATCAGATTGACTTGTCTCTTGGCCTTAACTCATTCCCACCACATCCTTGCGTCTCCAGAAAAACAAAAAGACACGCACTTGATCTTTTCCGGTACGGGCCAATCTAGCAGATCTACGATATTTTCCACCGTCTTGAACCAGGCCTGGGCGTCCAATGGCTCACATGTACCCGTAAAATTCTCCGGCTTTAATCTCAACCACTGTATCAGATAAGTTTCCTGTCGGACTACTAGAACAGGGGCTACCGGTGGCACCGGGGCAGCTGCGGGTATAACGGGCATAGCGTTTTGATTTGCTGGCGGGGTGACCGGATTTCCTTGCTGACCCATCAGAGTAGTAATCAATTGTTGTTGTTCGGTGATCTGACGCTGAAGGTCTGTGACTACCTGAGTCAGGTCTGGTGGAGTTACTATCTCCTCAGGTCTACAACCGCATCTTCTAGTAGCCATGATTATCTTCATAATTCACAACAATGCTAGCATAAGTCGTTATAGTCCCAACTAGAATAACATAAGGTAGTTATCATTCTTAACACGACCTAGCGTATGCTATCGTTAATCCTATCCTACCATCATATATCCCTAGACTAAAAATCATACAATAAGATTGGCATGAAATAAAATAAGATAAAGTAAGCATAGAAAATTCTTACTTGGAGCGGCAGGGTGGAGGCTTGATGTGTGTAGTGAAATGGCTAACCTGGCTCTGATACGAACCTGTAACGCCCGCCCCTTTTACAACCACTCCCGCCTAGTGAGGGCGGGGTTACTTTCTTACCCTTAGACTTAGTAAATTTAAACATTCATACATACATACATACATACATACATACATACATACAGCGGAAGCATATCTATGTTTCTAAGCATAGAATGACATACCAAGCATACGAGTATGAAATAACATGGTTCAACTTAAATAGTCATAGTATCCATTTCTAGCACATGCATAAGGAATCATAAAAGACATCACATAACATAACATATTATTCTAAGTTCATTTCAGCAGGTCATTTTATTTCTTTAGCCAAGTCATCATCACACATCTCTTGCCCCTTCCCGCTGCTCCTCTAGTTTCTCCATTCTTTACCTTTATCTGTGGTACAAGGAAAAAGTATCTGTAAGCACTCAAGGCTTAGTGAGATCCTTTCCTACTCACAAAAACCAACGTAATCATGCAACATCCTCAGATCATACATTAGAGTAATTGATGCTCTTCTCATCATGTAATTAAAACATATCATATCATGGCATGAATCTCAATAATAACATAACGTAAGGTAAACAACATATTATGGCATAATCTTATCATAATACGTGTAACATCATATCCTAGCATGATTCACATCAAAACATAAGAAATTATCATATCATGGTATAGATCATATCATAGCATGGAGGTACTAACATAACATAAGAAAATCATCATATCATGGTATAGATCATATCATAACATAAGTGTACATCATAGCATGAGTAAATCATCATATCATGAGCATGGATCATATCATAACATAAGTGTACATCATAGCATGAGTAAATCATCATATCATGAGCATGGATCATATCATAACATAAGTGTACATCATAGCATGAGTAAATCATCATATCATGAGCATGGATGCAAGATATCCTTTAAAACATGAGGAATGTCATGTACAATATGCCTTTCAAAACATGATTTATGTCATGGGTGGGATGTCTTAAAACAATATCATATAGTACTTGAAAATAATCTCAACATGAAAGGGGCCCGGCTTAGTACCACACACATACATAATGCGCGCATCCTAAGTAGACCCAAGGTAGCTAGTCTTGAACCTACTAGGAAACTAGGCCCGTAGCTCGACCTAGGGGCACGTAAGGAGCCCACCCTTTACTAGGCCCGTAATTCGACCTAGGGGCGCATAAGGAGCCCACCCTTTTGGTACAAGCCATTCAAAGTAAAATACATGCCATATCATATCTCTATCATTTCATAACATATTCATGTCGTTCATAGCATATCTTATTCATGTCATTCATAGCATATCATGTTCATGTCATTCATAACATATCATATTCATGTCATTCATAGCATATCATAATCATGGCATTCATAGCATATCATTTTCATGTCATTCGTAACATATCATATTCATGTCATTCATAAGGTATGCATAAATGGGCACATAGCCATGCATACTTGGGCACACAGCCATCATACTTGTCTTGGGCACATAGCCATCATATTTGGGCACATAGCCATTTTTAGATATCATTCTCATGCATGGTTCATAAGCATATTCAAATGAGCAATATGACACAAAAAGAAAACATAATCATGCATGGTTCACAAGTTAACTTCTTCTAATTCATGTCATGGCAAGGGAAGTACATATTGAGTCATAACTTAGTCTAAATTCTCAAACCACTAAGGGTGGCCGAAACATGCATAGACTCACTTAGGTTTCATGAAACCATACAAGCATATGAACCCACATTCATTTCCATAACATTTGATATAAGGAACATCATAAGCATATGTGATTTTAGGTTCTATGCTTCCTAGGGTTTTAAACCCACCTTGGCCGAAACATACAAGGTCTAAACTAGGTTACATATAGCATGTAAGCATGTGAATCTAATAAAATTTTCCATACATTTATCATAGGCATTCACATGAGCATATTAGGTTAAAGTTCAAGCTTCCTAAGTTCACCAAGTGTAAGTGGCCGAATGCTACAAAGCATGGATTCTAGACATGTGAGTACCCATAAATTTCATAGCATATCATGGAGAGGAACATAAACATGTTAGGGTTGAATATAGGCTTGCCTAAGCCCTACATTTCATGGTGGCCGAATGTTCAACATGTGAAAAACATAACCCTAAGCAACTTGAAAATTCAAGTGCATAATGTTATCTTCATATCTTTTCATAAGGTACAACATAAGCAAGCTAGATTTGAGGTTGAGCGTCATTAAGATATTTAAATCCCTACATGGCCGAAACCTTGTGATAGGGTTTTACTAGTTCTAAGCAACATACAAGTAATAAACCTCAAGAGAACATTCAGAACATATGGTGGAAAACTTCATACTTAATACCTCTTCTAGAATTTACAAGCATGTGAGTACCCTATGAATTTCATAGCATATCATGGGGAAGAACATAAACATGTTAGGGTTGAATTTAGGCTTGTTTAAGCCTTTCATTTTATGTTGGCCGAAAGTTTATTAAGTAAAAACTTAACCCTAAACAACATGAATCCCAAGTGCTTTATGTCATATTTCATATCTTTTCATAAAGAAAAACATAAGCAAGCTAGATTTGAGGTTTAGCCTCCTTATGGTATTAAATCCCTTCATGGCCGAAACCTTAAAGTAGGGGTCTACTAGTTCTAAGCAACATACAAGTATAAACATCAAGAAAAATATTCATATAACATTATAGAAGAGATCATAGACATGTTAGTTTTTAAATGGAGCTTCCCTAGGTTTTAAGCCTCTTCATGGCCGAACCCTAAGGTAGGGTATTACCTAACCCTAAGCCTTATACAAGCATGAAATATCAAGGTTACATTCATAACGTATCATGAGGAAAACTTAAACCTATGGATTTTGCTTTTTAAGCTTCCATAAACTTCACAAACATCATAACCGAAATTTCTAAAGGAAAACTCTAGGTTAAAATTTCATATAAACTCAAACAAAAACCATAGAACCACTTGTACCACAGGTGAGGGGATACTCACATCCTCTTGCTTGGTCTTTTCCTAAGAGAAGGTACCCTTTGTGAAAAGAAAGAAGAGAGCTCCTCCTCCTAGTGCTCCTTTGTGTTTTTCTTGCTTGTGAGAGGTAGATCTTGAGGGTTCCTCCTTGTAGTTTGGTTTTCTTAGGGAGAAAACCTTAGTTAGATTTTTGGGAAAGAAGAGAGGGGGCTCTAGGTCACGGCAAGGTGAGGGAAGGGAAGAAAAAATGAAGTCTCTTCTTGATTTTTCCCTTTATGCTAGGTGGAAGTAAGAAGCAAAAAGAGGCTTTGCTTTCCCCTCTTCTTAACTCATCTTTTAGGTCTCTTAATGATGAAGAAATGTCTTCATTCATCCCCCTACTTCCTCTCCTCTCCTTCTCTCTTGTCATCCACGAAAATGAAAAGAAGAAGAAGAAGAAAATTTGTCTTTTTCTTGTTTTCTTCTTCATCAAGAGAAAGAGGTAGAAAGCTACTTGATGTTTTCTTGCTTTCTTCTCTTAATCATGGTTTTATCTTTATCTACAATATCCATTCTCTATTTAACAATAACTCATGATGGTCCAGTGGTAATTCTAAAATTCTTAGCTTAAGAAGGTTCAAGGTTCAATCCTTGACCAATTCATATATATATATATATATATATATATATATATATATATATATTCTCTATCCTATCTTCTTTTATTCTAAAAGAAATCTTCTCTACTTAGCTTAAGAAATTCGTGGGTGTTATAGTACCCCATACCTCATAAAAAGTTATCCTCGAACTTTAAAATAGTTCTGGGTACTTTTGCTTCGTATCGTCCTCACGTTCCCAGGTTGCCTCTTCGAACCGTTGGTTTTGCCATAGGACTTTTACTAAAGGTACTTCCTTGTTCCTTAACCTTTTGACTCCTTTATCCAATATCTGAATGGGTTTACTTTCATAACTTAGGTCCTCTTGAACTTGCACTGTCTGCGGCTCAATCACTTGATCTGCACTGGAAATACACTTCTTGAGCATTCAGACGTGGAATACGTTGTGAATAGTTGCCATCTCCTGGGGCAGCTCTAATTCGTACGCCACTTGACCCACTCTTTTCCGTATCCGATATGGTCCTACATATCGTGGACTTAGCTTGCCTTTCTTCCCAAATCTCATTATTCCTTTCATCGGAGCTACCTTGAGAAATACTGAATCTCTGATATTGAACTCTAACGGCCTACACCGTTTATCGGCATAGCTCTTTTGTCGGCTCTGAGCAGTTTCTATTCTCTGACGGATATTCTGTATAGCTCGGGTGGTGTCATCGATGAAATCCGTTCAGAGCCCCATTTCTTTCTTTTCTCCACCTTCATACCAGCATATAGGTGACCTACATTTTCTTCCATACAGAGCTTCGTAAGGTGCCATTCCAATGGTGGTTTGGTAGCTGTTATTATAAGCGAATTCCGCCAAACATAAATATCGGCACCAACTTCCTTTGAAGTTTAAAACACAAGCTCGTAACATGTCCTCTAGCACTTGGTTCACCCTTTCTGTTTGTCCGTCAGTCTGAGGGTGGAAGGCAGTACTGAACAATAGCCTTGTGCCAAGAGCCTTCTGAACACATTCCCAAAAATTTAAGATAAAGCGACCATCTCTGTCAGAAATAATGGTCTTAGGAATCCCATGTAATCTGATAACTTCCTTAACATATAATTGGGCTAGTTGCTCTGTAGAATATGTCATCTTGATTGCTAAAAAGTGTGCGGACTTCGTCAATCTGTCCACGATTACGCATATAGCATCATACCCATTTGTTGTCTTGGGTAGTCCCGAGATGAAATCCATAGAAATGTCTTCCCATTTCCATTCGGTAATCTGAATTGGCTGCAGTAACCCACCAGGTCTCTGATGTTCTTCTTTGACCTTCTGGCAAGTCAGGCAAGAACTGACATACTGAGCCACATCTCTCTTCATGCCGAACCACCAGAATTTCTTCTTTAAATCTTGGTACATTTTGGTGGATCCTGGATGCATCGCATAAGGGGTTGCATGAGATTCCGCAAATATATTTTTCTGCAACTCTGGGTCATCGGGTATACATAACCGATTTCGGAGATACAGGACTCCATTATCGGCGATATGAAATCCGTTATCCTTGCCTTCTAGCACCTCTTGCTTGATCCTTTGGGTGCTCGGGTCACGACCCTGCTTCTCTAATATATCGTCAAATAGCATTGGAGCTATCATCAGAGTAGAGAGCCTTTCTGAAATGATTTCGATCCCGTAACACATCTTTTCCCGTTGTTCCCCAATAAACTCGAACCTCAGTTCGGCTTCCGGTCGGAAGACTACCTTTCTTTTACGGCACTCGATTGAAGCGCCGTACTTGCTCAGGAAATCCATGCCTAGTATAATATCAAAATCCTGCATGTCGAGTATTATCAGATCGCAGTAGAGTTCTATGTCTGCGATTCCGATAGGCATGGCTCGCAGCATCTGATCGGAAGGCATCACTTCTCCCGAAGGTAAGGTTGTTTAGAATTTGCCTTTTATGACTTGTGGGGGTAATTCAAAATTTTTCATGAATGGTATGGAGACAAACGAGTGGGTTGCTCCAGTATCAAATAATACAGTAGCATACTGATTAAAAATAGATAGCTGACCTGTGACCACAGTAGAAGCACTTGCCACGTCTTCCTTGGTGAGAGAGAAAACCCTGGCATTCGTCGTCACTGGTGGGGCTTCTAATCTCCCTTGGCTAATCAGAGTCCCTTCTAAAGTCGCTTGCATCTGATGTAGCTGTGCGGGGGTACTCCTATTCTGGTCATGCTGCTGAGATGGTACCTGGAACCGAGTAGGGCAGTCTCTGACCATATGTCCTTCCTGGCCACAATTGTAGCACTTCCTCATACCCTGGTGGTCATACTCCGGAATGCTGTTTTCCACAAGTGGCACATAGAGGGTACCTCAGCTGCTTATTTGCTGGACCACTTTTACTGTTGATCCATTGTTTTCTTTTTCCAGCGTAATTTCCTTTCCAGTTCGTCTTGGTACTCTGCGATTTCTGTCCTTCCGTCTGTGCCAGACTCTTTCCTTCGTTCATCGCCTTTTGATAATGTTCGGTGATCAAAGCACTGCTGACTAGCTCTTCCGTGGTTTGCGGTCTATTAACTCCGCCGGCCACATTCAAAGTTATTTCGGGTCGGAGCATTTTCAACATTAATCTGACCCGTTCTCTTTCCGTGCTGACCAACTCTGGACATAGGCGTACGAGGCGGTTGAAGCGCTTCACAGCATCACTAACTGATAAATCGCCTTGCCGAAATTCGGTGAACTCGTCATAATGCCGATTTGTCACTCGCATATGAAAATATTCCTCCAGAAACTCTGCTTCGAAATCTGCCCAGTTCATCAGATTGACTTGTCTCTTGGCCTTAACTCTTTCCCACCACATCCTTGCGTCTCCAGAAAAACAAAAAGACACGCACTTGATCTTTTCCGGTACGGGCCAATCTAGCAGATCTACGATATTTTCCACCGTCTTGAACCAGGCCTGGGCGTCCCATGGCTCACATGTACCTGTAACATTCTCCGGCTTTAATCTCAGCCACTGTATCAGATAACTTTACTGTTGGACTACTAGAACAGGGGCTACCGGTGGCACCGGGGCAGCTGCGGGTATAACGGGCATAGCGTTTTGATTTGCTGGCGGGGTGACCGGATTTCCTTGCTGCCCCATCAGAGTAGTAATCAATTGTTGTTGTTCGGTGATCTGACGCTGAAGGTCCGTGACTACCTGAGTTAAGTCTGGTGGAGTTACTGTCTCCTCAGGTCTACGACCGCGTCTTCTAGTATCCATGATTATCTTCATAATTCACAACAATGCTAGCATAAGTCGTTATAGTCCCAACTAGAATAACATAAGGTAGTTATCATTCTTAACATGACCTAGCGTATGCTATCGTTAATCCTATCCTACCATCATATATCCCTAGACTAAAAATCATACAATAAGATAGGCATGAAATATAATAAGATAAAGTAAGCATAGAAAATTCTTACTTGGAGCGGCAGGGTGGAGGCTTGATGTGTGTAGTGAAATGGCTAACCTGGCTCTGATACGAACCTGTAACGCCCGCCCCTTTTACTACCACTCCTGCCTAGTGAGGGCGGGGCTACTTTCTTACCCTTAGACTTAGTAAATTTAAACATTCATACATACATACATACATACAGCAGAAGCATATCTATGTTTCTAAGCATAGAATAACATACCAAGCATATGAGTATGAAATAACATGGTTCAACTTAAATAGTCATAGTATCCATTTCTAGCACATGCATAAGGAATCATAAAAGACATCACATAACATAACATATTATTCTAAGTTCATTTCAGCAGGTTATTTTATTTCTTTAGCCAAGTCACCATCACACATCTCTTGCCCCTTCCCGCTGCTCCTCTAGTTTCTCCATTCTTTACCTTTATCTGTGGTACAAGGAAAAAGTATCTGTAAGCACTCAAGGCTTAGTGAGATCCTTTCCTACTCACAAAAACCAACGTAATCATGCAACATCCTCAGATCATACATTAGAGTAATTGATGCTCTTCTCATCATGTAATTAAAACATATCATATCATGGCATGAATCTCAATAATAACATAACGTAAGGTAAACAACATATTATGGCATAATCTTATCATAATACGTGTAACATCATATCCTAGCATGAATCACATCATAACATAAGAAATCATCATATCATGGTATAGATCATATCATAGCATGGAGGTACTAACATAACATAAGAAAATCATCATATCATGGTATAGATCATAACATAAGTGTACATCATAGAATGAGTAAATCATCATATCATGAGCATGGATCATATCATAACATAAGTGTACATCATAGCATGAGTAAATCATCATATCATGAGCATGGATGCAAGATGTCCTTTAAAACATGAGGAATGTCATGTACAATATGCCTTTCAAAACATGATTTATGTCATGGGTGGGATGTCTTAAAACAATATCATATAGTACTTGAAAATAATCTCAACATGAAAGGGGCCCGGCTTAGTACCACATACAGACATAATGCGCGCATCCTAAGTAGACCCAAGGTAGCTAGTCTTGAACCTACTAGGAAACTAGGCCCGTAGCTCGACCTAGGGGCACGTAAGGAGCCCACCCTTTACTAGGCCCGTAATTCGACCTAGGGGCGCATAAGGAGCCCACCCTTTTGGTACAAGCCATTCAAAGTAAAATACATGCCATATCATATCTCTATCATTTCATAACATATTCATGTCGTTCATAGCATATCTTATTCATGTCATTCATAGCATATCATGTTCATGTCATTCATAACATATCATATTCATGTCATTCATTGCATATCATAATCATGGCATTCATAGCATATCATTTTCATGTCATTCGTAACATATCATATTCATGTCATTCATAAGGTATGCATAAATGGGCACATAGCCATGCATAGTTGGGCACACAGCTATCATACTTGTCTTGGGCACATAGCCATCATATTTGGGCACATAGCCATTTTTAGATATCATTCTCATGCATGGTTCATAAGCATATTCAAATGAGCAATATGACACAAAAAGAAAACATAATCATGCATGGTTCACAAGTTAACTTCTTCTAATTCATGTCATGGCAAGGGAAGTACATATTGAGTCATAACTTAGTCTAAATTCTCAACCTACTAAGGGTGGCCGAAACATGCATAGGCTCACTTAGGTTTCATGAAACCATACAAGCATATGAACCCACATTCATTTCCATAACATTTGATATAAGGAACATCATAAGCATATATGATTTTAGGTTCTATGCTTCCTAGGGTTTTAAACCCACCTTGGCCGAAGCATACAAGGTCCAAACTAGGTTACATATAGCATGTAAGCATGTGAATCTAATAAATTTTTCCATACATTTATCATAGGCATTCACATGAGCATATTAGGTTAAAGTTCAAGCTTCCTAAGTTCACCAAGTGTAAGTGGCCGAATGCTACAAAGCATGGATTCTAGACATGTGAGTACCCATAAATTTCATAGCATATCATGGAGAGGAACATAAACATGTTAGGGTTGAATATAGGCTTGCCTAAGCCCTACATTTCATGGTGGCCGAATGTTCAACATGTGAAAAACATAACCCTAAGCAACTTGAAAATTCAAGTGCATAATGTTATCTTCATATCTTTTCATAAGGTACAACATAAGCAAGCTAGATTTGAGGTTGAGCCTCATTAAGATATTTAAATCCCTACATGGCCGAAACCTTGTGATAGGGTTTTACTAGTTCTAAGCAACATACAAGTAATAAACCTCAAGAGAACATTCACAACATATGGTGGAAAACTTCATACTTAATACCTCTTCTAGAATTTACAAGCATGTGAGTACCCTATGAATTTCATAGCATATCATGGGGAAGAACATAAACATGTTAGGGTTGAATTTAGGCTTGTTTAAGCCTTTCATTTTATGTTGGCCGAAAGTTTATTAAGTAAAAACCTAACCCTAAACAACATGAATCCCAAGTGCTTTATGTCATATTTCATATCTTTTCATAAAGAAAAACATAAGCAAGCTAGATTTGAGGTTTAGCCTCCTTAAGGTATTAAATCCCTTCATGGCCGAAACCTTAAAGTAGGGGTCTACTAGTTCTAAGCAACATACAAGTATAAACATCAAGAAAAATATTCATATAACATTATAGAAGAGATCATAGACATGTTAGTTTTTAAATGGAGCTTCCCTAGGTTTTAAGCCTCTTCATGGCCGAACCCTAAGGTAGGGTATTACCTAACCCTAAGCCTTATACAAGCATGAAATATCAAGGTTACATTCTGTTGGATCGAGATCGCGCTAGAGGGGGGGGTGAATAGCGCTCGCGGCTAAATCGTTCGATTATCAGAATCGTAACACGTTCGTAGAGTAATTAAAGCAGCGGAATAAAAGAGATAAACACAAGAACACGGTCGTTTACTTCGTTCGGAGCCTAGGTCGACTCCTACTCGAAGGCCCGCGATCCTTGATCGCTTTCCGTGGGCAACAACTATAATTTCGTATGGATATTACAGATGAATTACAAAATGTAACTATAATTAAAATTATACCGACAACAGTAGTAGAAAGGAAATCTGAGCTCCGGGTCATCGGAATATTGCAACAGCACTTCGGAAGCAGCACTAGAGCAGACCACAGCAGAATGGAAGCTTGTGAATTCTTGTTCAGAGCTGCTGGTCGAGACCTCTTATAAAGAGGGTTCAAGGCGCCTTACACTGTTCATCAAGGCGCCTTGAACGAGCCGAGTCACCCGCGTGGATCAGCACTGACCTGGTCGAACTCTATCTGGTTCAAGGCGCCTTCATCCTATCCAAGGCGCCTCCAACCTCCGGTCCAAGGCGCCTTGAACTCCATCCAAGGCGCCTCCAGTCAGCTGCGCTGGCCTTTTCCTGGCTCGCACCCGAGGCGCCTCCAAGCTCCATGGAGGCGCCTCGGACACTGTTCATCCGAGTTGTAACTTGCTCCTTTGTTCCTGCAAAATGTGTTAGTCCCACAACACATACCCTGCAAAACAAAGTTAGCATAGTACACATAAAATAAAGTATAGACAGTCTCCGGACTGTATTTCCTTCCGGAAACCCTAGGTCGACCCGACGCCTACTGTTCCCTCTACGGGGAACGCGTCCTCACCTACTCCACTCAGGAGATTTACCTGTTGCCAGTACGATCCTCCAGATCGACTGGACTTTTGCTCGGCACTCGATGCTTCCGGACTTTCTGCTGAACATCCGCTTCACCGGCCAGTTCAGACTTTCACCTGGTTTCCACCTAGGGTTACCACCCCCTAGGACTTTTGCCTGAAGCCATCGACCTGCCAAGACTTTTCCGCATAGGGTTACCACCCCCTATGACCTAGGGTTACCACCCCCTAGGGTTTTCACCTGCCTAACCGCAGCTAGGACTTTTGCCTAAGTAACACTTAGGACTTTCCTGCAAGCTCCATGAACTTTGTTAGATAACACCACCACTTAACTTTGAGCCCTTTGCCATAATCAAAACTCAGGTTCGATCATCTGGTGCTCACTGCACCAACAATCTCCCCCTTTTTGATTATGGCAATCTTGGTTCAAAGTTAAGTAAAACATAACATTTAAATAAAGGAATAAATAATGAAAATTAACCAGAAGCATCAATGCATAAATAAAATTTAAAGTTTATGCTCCCCCTTTCATTCTTGATTTCTTAACTTTGACTTTTCTCTCCCCCTTTGACATAAATCAAAAAGAATTAAGAAGAGAGAAATAGTCTAGTTAATTTAAGCTCCCCCTAAAGGGTAGCATAGTTAAGTACTAGACTTAAAAAGAATTTAGGTGAAGTACTTAGCTCAATTCGTAAGGTGTTTGAAAAGAATTGTTGCATAGATAATTTCATAGCATATCATGGAGAGGAACATAAACATGTTAGGGTTGAATTTAGGCTTGCCTAAGCCCTACATTTCATGGTGGCCGAATGTTCAACATGTGAAAAACATAACCCTAAGCAACTTGAAAATTCAAGTGCATAATGTTATCTTCATATCTTTTCATAAGGTACAACATAAGCAAGCTAGATTTGAGGTTGAGCCTCATTAAGGTATTTAAATCCCTACATGGCCGAAACCTTGTGATAGGGTCCTACTAGTTCTAAGCAACATACAAGTAATAAACCTCAAGAGAACATTCACAACATATGGTGGAAAACTTCATACTTAATACCTCTTCTAGAATTTACAAGCATGTGAGTACCCTATGAATTTCATAGCATATCATGGGGAAGAACATAAACATGTTAGGGTTGAATTTAGGCTTGTTTAAGCCTTTCATTTTATGTTGGCCGAAAGTTTATTAAGTAAAAACCTAACCCTAAACAACTTGAATCCCAAGTGCTTTATGCCATTTTTCATATCTTTTCATAAAGAAAAACATAAGCAAGCTAGATTTGAGGTTTAGCCTCCTTAAGGTATTAAATCCCTTCATGGCCGAAACCTTAAAGTAGGGGTCTACTAGTTCTAAGCAACATACAAGTATAAACATCAAGAAAAATATTCATATAACATCATAGAAGAGACCATAGACATGTTAGTTTTTAAATGGAGCTTCCCTAGGTTTTAAGCCTCTTCATGGCCAAACCCTAAGGTAGGGTATTACCTAACCCTAATCCTTATACAAGCATGAAATATCAAGGTTACATTCATAACGTATCATGAGGAAAACTTAAACCTATGGATTTTGCTTTTTAAGCTTCCATAAACTTCTCAAACATTATAACCGAAATTTCTAAAGGAAAACTCTAGGTTAAAATTTCATATAAACTCAAACAAAAATCATAGAACCACTTGTACCACAGGTGAGGGGATACTCACATCCTCTTGCTTGGTCTTTTCCTAAGAGAAGGTACCCTTTGTGAAAAGAAAGAAGAGAGCTCCTCCTCCTAGTGCTCCTTTGTGTTTTTCTTGCTTGTGAGAGGTAGATCTTGAGGGTTCCTCCTTGTAGTTTGGTTTTCTTAGGGAGAAAACCTTAGTTAGATTTTTAGGAAAGAAGAGAGGGGGCTCTAGGTCACGGCAAGGTGAGGGAAGGGAAGAAAAAATGAAGTCTCTTCTTGATTTTTCCCTTTATGCTAGGTGGAAGTAAGAAGCAAAAAGAGGCTTTGCTTTCCCCTCTTCTTAACTCATCTTTTAGGTCTCTTAATGATGAAGAAATGTCTTCATTCATCCCCCTACTTCCTCTCCTCTCCTTCTCTCTTGTCATCCACGAAAATGAAAAGAAGAAGAAGAAGAAAATTTGTCTTTTTCTTGTTTTCTTCTTCATCAAGAGAAAGAGGTAGAAAGCTACTTGATGTTTTCTTGCTTTCTTCTCTTAATCATGGTTTTATCTTTATCTACAATATCCATTCTCTATTTATCATTAACTCATGATGGTCCAGTGGTAATTCTATAATTCTTAGCTTAAGAAGGTTCAAGGTTCAATCCTTGACCAATTCTTTATATATATATATATATATATATATTTCTCTATCCTATCTTCTTTTATTCTAAAAGAAATCTTCCCTACTTAGCTTAAGAAATTCGTGGGTGTTACATAGGGAGTCCTGTGAGCCTCATCTAAAATCTTTCTCTTTAGTTTCTCCTGATCTGGAACACAAAGTCTGTCACCAAAATGTAATGCCCCACCATCGGATATTCTGAATTCTCCACTTCCTGATTCTGCTAACCCTTGCTTGATTTTCTGAATTTCAGGATCCTGTCCCTGAGCTGTCTGGATGTCACCAAGCAAGGTGAATTCTAACGTCATGGTAGAGAGTTGTCCCACTATAAGTTCGAGACTGAAATCTATGATCTCCTTCTGTAGGGATGGTGACATGGCTGCTAATGATAGTAAGGTGGCGCTCGACTTTCTGCTAAGTGCGTCTGCCACCTTATTGGCTTTTCTTGGGTGATAGAGGATATCTATATCATAATCTTTGAACAGTTCGAGCCATCTACGCTGTCGCATATTCAGGTCCTTCTGAGTGAAGAAATACTTCAGACTCTGATGATCTGTATACACTCTACACTGAGCTCCATACAAGTAGTGTCTCCAAATTTTGAGGGCGAACACAACTGCTGCAAGCTCAAGGTCATGAGTAGGGTAGTTCCTCTCATAGTCCTTGAGTTGTCTGGAGACATAGGCGATCACCTTACCTTCTTGCATCAGTACTGCTCCTAGTCCCAATTTAGAGGCATCACTGTAAATATCAAAGCTATCTGTGTTTTCTGGTAGAGTCAGAATGGGAGCACTGGTCAATCTCCTTTTTAGCTCGCTGAAGCTGTTCTCACAGTCCTCTGTCCACTGAAATTTTCTGTTCTTTCTGGTAAGAGCTGTCAGTGGGGAGGCTATCCTAGAGAAATCCTCTACGAATTTTCTGTAATAGCCTGCTAGTCCTAGGAAGCTTCTGATCTCACTGGCGTTCTTAGGTCTTTTCCAGTTACTCACAGCCTCTATCTTGCTGGGGTCTACCATAACACCATCCTTGGAGATGATGTGACCCAGAAAGGACACCTGATTGAGCTAGAATTCACACTTCGTGAACTTGGCATACAGCTGGTTTTGCTGAAGGATCTGTAGTACTGTTTTCAGGTGCTCTGCGTGTTCTTCCTGAGTTCTGGAATAGATGAGAATGTCGTTGATGAATACGATAACAAACTTATCTAAGTATTCCCTGAATACTCTGTTCATGAGATCTATGAAGGTAGCTGGAGCATTTGTCACGCCAAAAGGCATAACTACGAACTCATAATGTCCGTATCTGGTCCTGAAGGCTGTCTTGGGTATATCACCTTCTTTAACTCTAACCTAGTGATATCCTGACCGGAAGTCTATTTTAGAGAACAATGTTGCTCCCTTTAGCTGATCAAACAGGTCATCTATTCTGGGAAGAGGATACCTGTTCTTGATCGTGACTTGGTTCAGTGCTCTGTAATCTACACACAGGCGCATGCTCCCGTCCTTCTTCTTCACGAACAATACAGGCGCTCCCCATGGTGAGTGACTAGAGCGTATGAAGCCCTTGTCAAGCAGCTCCTGTAGTTGCTCCTGAAGTTCCTTCAGCTCTGCTGGGGCCATGCGATAGGGTGCTTTGGAGATGGGATTCATACCGGGGATGAGCTCTATCTCAAATTCAATCTCCCTGTCTGGTGCTAGACCTGGTAACTCCTCAGGGAAGACTGCTGGGTAGTCACATACAACTCGGACCGCTTCTAGCTTTTGGTCCTTGTTCTGACTAGTACTGACTACATGGGCTAGGAATCCCGTACACCCTGAATCCAGTAGTTTCTGTGCTTTCATAGCTGAGAGAAACTTCTTGGCTTTTCTCTTTGATTCTCCGATGTAACCAAACTGCACTCCTGCTTCAGGTTGGAATACCACTTTCTGTTTACGGCACTCTATGGAGTCACCGTTCTTGATCAAAAAATCCATTCCCAAAATGACATCGTAGTCAGCCATATCTAGCACTATCAGATCACCAAAAAGCTCTCTGTCTGCTATAATGACTGGCACTGCTCGGAGCCAGTGCGTGGATGCCATAATTTCTCCTGAAGGCAGTGTGGTAAGAAATTGGCCACTAAGTGCTTCTGGAGGTATTGCTAACTTTTCGGCGAATGTCCTGGATATATAAGAATGGGTTGCCCCAGTATCGAATAAGATAGTTGCACTTTGCTGTAAAATACTAATCTGACCTGTAACAACTGTCGAGGCATTCGCTACATCCTCCCTGGTGAGTGAGTAGATCCTCGCGTTCGTTGTGGCTGAGGGGGCTTCTAGTCTGCCCTGGCTGATGTATGGACCGTCTAAAGCAGCCTGCATCTGGTGTAACTGGGCTGGCTAGCCTCCGTACTGAATCGGCTGTGGTTGAGGAAAACCGGTCTTGTTCGGGCACTGCTTAGCCATATGCCCCTCTTGTCCACATTCTAAGCATCCTCGTGTGCCCTTGCGACAAACTCCTGGGTGAAATTTTCCACAAGTGGAACACTTAGGGTAGCTAGGCTGTTTACTAGCTGGTCCTCCTTTTGGGTAACTCCCTGGTTTGCGTTTGTTGCTGGAGTTCCCTTTCCAGTTAGAGCCATGGGAGCTGTGGCCCTGGTGTTTCTGAGTACCTGAGCCTCCTTGGCCTTTAGACTCTGAGAGGACTTGTTTCTGCTGTTTGATACTGTTCTGATAATGCTAGGTGGTTAAAGCACTGCTCACTAGTTCTTCAGTGGTTTGCGGCCTATGGACGCCGCTGGCCACGTTCATTGCTATTTCCGGCCTTAGCATCTTGAGCATCAACCGGACTCATTCTTTTTCAGTGCTGACTAGTTCAGGGCATAGATGAGCCAATCTGTTGAATTTCTTCACGGCTTCCTCCACTGAAAGGTTGCCCTGATGAAATTCAGTGAACTCGTCATAGTGGCGGTTTGTGACCCGCATGTGAAAGAACTCTTCAAAGAATTCTTTCTCGAAGTCGGCCCACATTATCTGGTTCACTGGGCGCTTCGCTTTAATTCTCTCCCACCACATACGTGCGTCTCCTGTTAGGCAGAAAGAGGCGCATTTCACTTTCTCATGCTCTGGCCAGTCCAGAAGCTCCATCGTACTCTCCAGTGTTTTGAACCAGGCTTGAGCATCCCATGGTTCACTGGTGTCTGAGAAATTCTCTGGCTTAATTTTCTGCCACTGGATTAGATAGGCTTCCCTCCTTGCCCCTGCTGCTGGGGCTACTAGTGCTACAGATTGGACTGGTGGAACCGCTATAACTGCTGGGGTTGCCATGTTAGGTTCCGGAGTGGCAGTGGGAGTGCTCTGCTGACTAGCCCTTAAGGTGGCTATCTCCTGTTGCTGTTCAGCTAGCTGCTTCTGTAACTGAGCCACTACTGCTGTAAGGTCTGGAGGACGCACTGAGCTACCTGCCTCATGCTGGGGCTCAGTAGTTGGTGTCTTTCTAGCTGGGCGTCCTCGTACCATTTTCTAAAGAAATAGAGGATGTACATAACTAATAAGATCATATTGCATAACTATTGTTATCATGTGAGGTACTATCATACATATATAAGCATGCTTTAGTTATCTATAAACATGAAAGCAAAACATAAATGAAGTGAGAGATGTTCTTACTTGGAAGCTGCAGGTTCAATGCTGATGTGTGTGTAGGAAGTATAGAACTTTTGATCTGATACCACTCTGTAACGACCCGCCTCCTACTAACTAAGCTGTAAGGCCGGATCGTCACATTTTACTGTTGTTAACTATTCTCAAAGTGCGGAAAACTGATCTGATTTAAAATTTTTGCTAACTAATACAATTTCTTCTGTTAATTGCTATTAGATCTGGAATTCATGTTTAAACCACATCTTGAATATTGTTCCTATACTAAGGGAGGTAATCTAGGCTTCCCATATGATCAAGGGCAGAGATGAGGGGTTTCCAGCTGTTATCAGGCATTCCAATTGATCGGTGGATCGATTGGAGTCATTTGATCGATCCATTGATTGATTCAGCGCGCTACTGTGCACGGGGTAATATTCTGGATCGATCGGCTGATCGATCCGGCCTGACTAATCGATCAAGGGGTCGATTCAGCATGCTACGGTGCACGGAAGAATTTATGGATCGATCGGCTGATCGATCCAACTTAGTCGATTGATCCAGTGATCGATCCCAGAGCTCTCTGTTCGCTACAGAACGCTACCGGATCGATCAGCTGATCGATCCAGGGGTTTACGGTTCGCAGAACAAGTTGCCCAATCGATCCGCTGATCGATTGAGGAGCCTCCAATCGATCGGTTGATCGATTGGGGTTTCTGATTTCGTATCAGGAGTCTGATTTTAGCACTATTTCGTTCTCAAATCACATATATCAGTCCTAAATGGCTGAGAAAATATCTTAATATCAAACAACTAGTATTTCAAGCATAAAATTGTACATAATTCACTAGTTCATGGCATTTAACATACTAAGGTGCGGAATAATAACATGCTATAGAGTTCTATTGCTCAAAACAAAACTTGCTGGATCCCTAAGATCTTTATTCCAAGTTCCTGCCCACACACATCTTTGTAGCATTGTCCTCCAGCCTCCGCTAATCCATCCTTCCTTTACCTTTATCTACAGTATAAGGAAAAGAAGTATCTGTAAGCTCGAGAGCTTAGTAAGAAACCATCTACCTCACAAATCATGCATTCGATGCACTTTATGCTTTTAAATCATGCTATTTGAAATATATGCTGAACATTGCTAAACATGGATTTTTAAACATGGCATAATCATATACGATACATGGAAATCATAGCTAAGCATAAAACCATCATGTGGATTCATAAGACTAAACTGAAATAAAAGCTGAGCTACACTACTGCTAACTGATGCTAACTACTCTGTATTTTCATAAACTATTTTGTGAAGTTTTGAAATCTATTTATCATAAATAGATGAAAATACTAATCATGCTGATGTTGGGCCCAGCAACTGTACTTGCTATGCGCGCATCCCTATCTAGACCCGGGGTTGCAAATCCTGAATTTAGTAGAGTTACTAGGTTATCTAAACCTAGGGACGACTATGGGAGCCCAGCCCATGGACAACTGAAGTCCAGTACAGTGCCACTGAAAAGTAAAATACTGATTTGTAGCTAATACGCTTTACCTTGCTCTTACTAGGTTATATGAACCTAGAACTAGGTTGTCTGAATCTAGATGCGACTGTGGGAGCCCACCCATTGGACCGTAGTCCCATAAAACTTGTAGCAAGACTAAATGTGCTATAAAATGCTTCTACTGCATTTATCTAAACTATTGAAATGCCTATGGTGACATTTTACTGAACTAAGCATTAAAGCAAACACTTGGTGTGCGCTAATTCACACCCTATATACTGAAACTTCTGCACATGACTAAACTGATGCATTAAAACGTTGAAAAAGCTACTTATACTGCAGGTGAGGGGTTTCTTATCTCCTGCGCTAGTTTTTCTTACAATCCAATCGCTAGGTTTTCCGGAGAAGGGATCTCTTCGACGATCTTCTCGCGTCTATGCGTTCTTCTCGCGGAGAGGAGCGTCCTCGTACCTTTGATGTTGCCGGAAGATACTCCTATGGCCCTAGGGATGGAACCCTAGGTTCTTCCTTGGACTTGGGCGCAGAGAGGTGAGGAAGGGAGAGGGGTCGGTGGGTGAGGGTTTGAGGAAGAGAAGAGTTGCGTTAAAAACAATTCCCCACTTAATAATTTTCCTATTTATACTAAGTGGGTAATTCCGCCCAACTCTAACATAAATACAATTGATTCCCTTTTCTTTCAGCACGACCCTGCTGGATTCACTTGGTCACTAGAGTCATCACTAAAGCATAAGGTCTAGTAGGTCTCGGGTTCAATACCCACGTAGTCTATTTTACGCTTCTATTTATTTTTGCTACCTCGCTACTCTAAAAATACTATAAAAATATTCTAAAATTTCAGAAAAATACTAGGATATTTATAAAAGTCTTTTGAGAATTTTTCGGGCGTTACAATCCCCCATACCTTATAAAAAGTTTGTCCTCAAACTTAGAATAACTCTGGGTACTTCTGTCTCCCAAGTTGCCTCCTCTGCTGTGTGACTTTGCCAAATAACTTTTACTAATGGTACTTCCTTGTTCCGCAATTTCTTAATTGCTCGGTCTATTATCTGAATAGGCCGACTGTTATGGCTGAGGTCTTCGCGGACTTGTACCGCCTGGGGCTCAATCACCTGGGTGGCATCTGGGATATTCTTTTTCAGCATAGAGACATGAAATACGTTGTGGATAGCTGACATCTCCTGGGGTAGCTCTAGCTCATATGCTACCTTGCTAACTCTTCTGATGATAAGGTATGGTCCCACATATCTGGGACTCAGTTTACTCTTCTTCCCAAAACGCATTACTCCCTTCATGGGAGCCACTCGGAGAAATACTGTATCCCCAACTGAAAACTCTAAGGGTCTGCGCCGTGTATCAGCATAGCTTTTCTGGCGGCTCTGAGCTGTCTCTATCCTCTGGCGGATCTGCTGTACAGCTGCTGTGGTGTCTGCTACTAGATCTGTCTGGAGTTCTAGTTCTTTCTGTTCACCACTTTCATACCAGCAGATTGGAGATCTACACCTCCGCCCATAGAGAGCCTCGTAAGGTGCCATACCGATAGTGACCTGATAACTATTATTGTATGCAAATTCTGCTAAACTTAGATATTTGCACCAACTTCCCTTGAAGTCCAGGGCACATGCTCGGAGCATGTCTTCGAGTACTTGATTCACTCGCTCCGTCTGACCATCTGTCTGAGGATGGAAGGCTGTGCTAAATTTTAACTTGGTGCCCAATGCTGACTGTCCACATTCCCAAAAGTGTGATGTGAATCTACTGTCTCTGTCTGAAATAATGGTCCGTGGGACTCCATGCAGTCTGACAATCTCCTTGAGATACAACTGAGCTAGCTGCTCCATGGAGTAGGATATCCTGATAGCTAAGAAGTGGGCCACTGCAATATAGTCAGTTCGTTCTAAACTACAATATGAACGAAATTGACAAACCACTGCCCGAGCTGCTTAGCATGTTAAGAACTGCTGAGCTGAACCTTAAGAAGGCAAAACCTCACTCTATTCTGATGGTTCAGAAACACAAGGGCAAGAGCAAACCCAAAGGAAAGGGAAAGCCCCAAACCAATGGAAAAGGCAAGGCACTGAAGCCTAAAGGAGGGGTCGCCAAGGATGTTGTCTGCTTCCACTGCGGTCAGACTGGGCACTGGAAGAGGAACTGCTAGGTGTACCTGGAAGATCTTAAGAAGAAGCGAAGTGAGACTTCCACTTCAGGTATATATATGTTATAGAAGTCAATCTATCTATTTCTTCATCATGGGTATTAGATACCGGATGTGCTTCTTACATTTGTACTAATGTGCAGGCACTGAGAAATAGCAGGGCATTGGCGAAGGGCGAGGTGGACCTACGAGTAGGCAATGGAGCACGGGTTGCTGCTGTTGTTGTAGGAACTTATCATCTATCTCTGCCCTCTGGGCTTGTATTAGAATTAGATGAATGTTGTTATGTGCCTGCATTAACTAAGAATATAATTTCAGTTTCTTGTTTGGACAAGAAAGGTTTCTCTTTTATAATAAAGGACAAATGTTGTTCAGTTTATTTAAAAGATATGTTCTATTGTAGTGCACCTCTGATGAACGGACTCTATATTCTAGATCTTGAAAGCCCTATCTATAACATAAATACCAAGAGGTTCAAGTCAAATGACATGAACCAAACCTATCTCTGGCACTGTCGCTTAGGTCATATAAATGACAAGCGCTTATCCCAGCTCCATAAGGATGGTTTGCTGGACTCATTTGATTTTGAATCTTATGAGACGTGCGAGTCATGCCTACTAGGCAAGATGACCAAGACTCCCTTTAATGGGCACAGTGAGAGAGCGACTGACTTGTTAGGTCTTATACATAGTGATGTATGTGGTCCTTTCAATGTCACTGCTAGAGGCGGTTATAGGTACTTCATCACATTTACTGATGACTTCAGTAGATATGGTTATGTGTACTTTGTTGGGTTATCAGGCAGCGAAAATCGCGTTTTCACGTCGCGGAAACCCCGAATCACCCATGCCACTGGATCTCGTGCGAAGAATAGATTACAAAAATAATTTCTTGTACGAGTTTCTACTTAGATCTACATGAAGAAAAGGGTTATACCTTTGAAGCGAAGCCCTTCGTGTTCCCGCTCATCCAAACGGTGCCGGATCTCAAGAGTATCAAGATAGATACTCCTCTAAAAGTATCCATACGAACACGTAGGTGGAGAAAACTACACAAAAGGTGTGCTAGCACCTATGTGTGGTTCGGCCAAGTTGAGGAGGAGAAGGAGAGGAAGAGCTAGAGGAAGAAGAAGGAATAATGAGGCTTGAATGAAAAAATCAATTTCATTCACAATGATAAGTGGCCGGCCACTTCTCCAAGGTGTAACCCCCATTCTCATTAAATGTAGCCATTAAAGAGAATGGAGTTGTAACTCCCATGAGGTGGCACACTTTGATGATGTGACACATCATCATTGGTCCACATCTTGCCATCTCACCAATGATGTGGCAATTAGTCAAGTCAAACTTGACTCTTCCTCTTCCTCTTAAGTCAAGTCAAACTTGACCAAATCTCTTCTATGGTTGATCTAATCTAACCATTTGATTCAAGCCAACTTAATATAATGAATCTAATTCATTAAATTAAGTTGATTTAATGAGTCATAATCTAAATTAGACTCATTGAATACATGAATCAACTTGAGTCCAACTCAATTAGCCCAATTTGGATTACTCTTAATCCAATTTGATTCATCAAATGAATCCAATCCTCTTCGTTCATCATATGAACCTAATCTCCATCTAATTGTCCTTAGTGTGTGACCCTATAGGTTCTTGTAACGTTGGCAATTCCCCTAAACCCATTAGGAGCATAAGTAATGAGCGGTATCTAGCAACACATCATTACTACCCAATGTTACAAGAATGTTGAGATCCAACATCACCTTGTGAGTACTAATTGTGACTCCTCACAATATATGACAAGTGTCCTTCTATCCTAGACATCTAGATTGATCAATGTGAGGCATAGACCGTGCCATCCTCTAATCAATCTAAATCTTGAACTCCAAGTAGACTCACTAAATCAAATGAGCTCAATATCTTATATTGACTCATTTGGGCATGGCTATGCACTTCGTGGTCTCACTCTATCAAGAATATCGATGTCTCTCCCGTTATATAGGAGGGATAGATCCCATCTACATCACTCACATCCCTCTGCATAATTTGTTATATACCCAGTAATCACCTTTATAGTCCACCCAGTTACGGGTGACGTTTGACGAAACCAAAGTACATAATTCCTTATGTAGGGAACCATGGTGACTTCAGGTCTAAGGACTAGTAGTCATACTAATAGCCACATGAGAAAGTATATGACACTCATATAACGATCCATGATACTTTCTCATGGTGGGTCATTCAGTATACATTCTCCAATGCATACCCATGTGTCAACTTGATATCTCCATATCCATGACTTGTGAGATCAAGTCATCGAGTTGACCTACATGCTAGTCTTATTGCATTAACATTGTCCCTGAATGTTAATACTCGACTAGGAATGATTAAGAGTAGTGTTCCCTATATCATCTCACTATCGATTCAACCAATCGATTGATATAGGTAAGAACCTTCTACTCAAGGACGTTATTATACTTAGTTTATTTGGCACCAATACAAGTAAGTATAATAACAAAAAACCAAATGCCTTTATTTATATATAAAATATGATACAACAAGTCCAAAATACAATCATCAAATGATTGGCTCTAGGGCTCTAACTAACAATCTCCCACTAGCACTAGTGCCAATCAGTGTAGGCTCTAAGCCCAAATGACCTAGTGTGACCATCATGCTTCCTCTGTGCCAAAGCCTTGGTCAAGGGATCTACGATGTTAGCCTCTGTAGGTACTCTGCAAATCTTCACATCTCCTCTCTCGATGATCTCTCGAATGAGATGGAAGCGCCGTAGTATGTGTTTGGTCCGCTGGTGTGAGCGAGGTTCCTTCGCCTGTGCTATAGCTCCATTGTTGTCACAATAGAGCTTAATAGGGTCAGCAATGCTAGGAACCACCCCAAGTTCAGTGATGAACTTGTGAATCCAAATTGCCTCCTTTGCTGCCTCTGATGCAGCAATATACTCGGCCTCTGTCGTAGAATCAGCTATTGTGTCCTGCTTCGAACTCTTCTAGCTCACAGCACCACCATTAATGCAAAATATGAACCCTGACTGTGATCTATAGTCATCCTGGTCGGTCTGGAAGCTAGCATCACTGTAACCCTTTACAGCTAGCTGATCATTGCCTCCATATATCAAGAAATATTCTTTAGTCCTTCTTAAGTACTTAAGAATATTCTTTGACCACTATACAGTGACTTTCACCTAGATCTGACTAGTATCTGCTCATCATGCTCAAAGCATACGAGACATCAGGTCGAGTACATAGCATGGCGTACATGATCGATCCTATGGCTGAGGCATAAGGGATCTGATCCATGCGGTCTCTCTCCTCTCTCGATGAGGGACCTTGAGTCTTCGAAAGACTCACGCCATGTGACATCGGCAGAAATCCCTTCTTGGAGTTCTGCATGGCCAACCGAAGGAGTACCTTGTCAATGTATGTACTCTAACTTAGGCCAAGCAATCTCTTAGATCTATCTCTATAGATCTGTATCCCTAAAATCCGGGATGCCTCATCTAAGTCCTTCATTGAGAAGCAACTCCCTAGCCAGGTCTTGACAGACTGAAGCAAAGGGATGTCCTTCCCAATGAGTAGTATGTCATCCACATACAATATGAGGAAGACAACTATGCCCCTACAACCTTCTTGTAGACACAAGGTTTATCTTCGTTCTTGATGAAACCAAACTGTTTGATTGCATCATCGAATCGAAGATTCCAGCTCCGAGAAGCTTGCTTTAGTCCATAAATGGACCTATGTAGCTTGCATACTCTGCTAGTATGCTGTGGATCTACAAAACCCTCAGGTTGTGTCATGTACACATCCTCGAGTAGGTTTCCATTTAGAAACGCGGTTTTTACGTCCATCTGCCAGATCTCATAATCGTGTTAAGCTGCAATAGCAAGCATGATCCGAATGGACTTAAACATCGCTACTGGAGAAAAGGTTTCATCATAGTCAATACCATGAATCTGCTTGAAACCTTTAGCTACCAAGCGACCCTTATAGATAAGTCCATCCATGTCAGTCTTTCTCTTAAAGACCCACTTACACCCAATGGGGTTTACCCCTTCAGGTGGATCAACTAAAGTCCATACTTGGTTGGTGTACATGGATTCCATTTCGGATCTCATGGCCTCTAGCCATTTCTCGGAATCTGGTCTCATCACAGCTTCCTCATAGGTGGTAGGCTCATCCTCTATGAGCACAACGTCATCATGGTCAGACAAGAGAAATGAGTATCTCTTAGGCTGACGACATGCCCTATCAGACCTGCGAAGAGGTATGTCTACTTGAACTGGTTGTTGTTCCTCAACTCCTTGTGGAACAACATCATCCACAACACTTTGTAGTTCCAGTCCAATTTCCATCGAGGCATCAGTGCTATGGTCTGCATCTTGAACTTCTTCAAGATCGAACGTACTCCCACTAGTCTTTCTAGAAACAAAGTCCCTTTCTAGAAAGACCTCAGTCTTTGCCACAACTACCTTGTGCTGACTGGGAATGTAGAAGTAATATCCCTTAGTTTCCTTGGGATATCCAATAAAGTAGCACTTGTCAGATTTGGGTCCTAATTTGTCTGAGACTTGACGTCTAACGTAAGCCTCACAACCCCAAATCCTCATGAAAGACACCTGGGCATCTCTCCCAGTCCATATTCTATATAGTGTCTTTATCACGGCCTTGGATGGTACTCGGTTGAGTATAAAAGTTGCCGTGTCTAGAGCATAGCCCCAAAGGTATGTCAGAAGATCCGTGTGACTCATCATCGATCGTACCATATCTAATAGGGTACGATTCCTCCTTTCGGATACACCATTCCACTGTGATGTTCCACACTCAGCTAGATAGTCACGGAACTCATGGCTAAGGTATTCTCCACCTCGATCGGATCAAAGTATCTTAACACTCTTGCCAAGCTGGTTCTGTACTTCATTCTTAAATACTTTGAACTTTTCAATGGATTCAGACTTATGTGTCATCAAGTACACATAACCATATCTACTGAAGTTATCAGTAAATGTGATGAAGTACCTATAACCGCCTCTAGCAGCGACATTGAAAGGGCCACATACATCACTATGTATAAGTCCTAACAAATCAGTCGCTCTCTCGCTATGCCCACTAAAGGGAGTCTTGGTCATCTTGCCTCGTAGGCATGACTCGCATATCTCATATGATTCAAAATCAAATGAGTCCAGCAAACCATCCTTATGGAGCTGGGATAAGCGCTTGCCATTTATATGACCTAAGCGACAGTGCCAGAGATAGATTTAGTTCAGGTCATTTGATTTGAACCTCTTGGTATTTATGTTATAGATAGGGCTCTCAAGGTCTAGAATATAGATTCCGTTTATCAGAGGTGCACTACAATAGAACATTTCATTTAAATAAACGGAACAACATTTGTTCTTTATTATAAACAAAAAACCTTTCTTGTCTAAACAAGAAACAGATATAATGTTCTTAGTTAAAGCAGGCACATAACAACAATAATCTAATTCTAGTACAAGCCCAGAGGTTAGAGATAGATGGTAAGTTCCTACAATAATAGCAGCAACCCGTGCTCCATTGCCTACTCATAGGTCTATCTCACCCTTCGTCAATGCCCTGCTATTTCTCAGCGCTTGTACATTAGTACAAATGTGCGAAGCACACCCACGATGAAGAAATAGAGAGGTTAACTTCTATAACATGTATACCTGAAGTAGAAATCTTATTTCTCTTCTTCTTAAGATCTTCCAAGTATTCTTTGGAGTTTCTCTTCCAGTGCCTTGCTTGTCCTTGATATAGGCGACAAAGATGTTCAACCATATCGTAAGCACCCATCAACTCATATTGCTTCTGAAGCTCAGAGTTCATGGTCGCGAGCATAAGACAGGATACATCTAATGCGTCATCTTGATGCTTCTTGTAAGCATCACGGTCTGCTCGCGTGGCAGTGGCAGGAGGAGCCTCCAGAATGGGCTGCTCCAGAACGTACAGTTTACGTTTTTGGGTGAGAACTATTCTCAGGTTCCTGTACCAGTCCATGAAATTTGCTCTGTTGAGCTTGTCCTTCTTAAGGACAGAACTCAGAGAGAAGTTGTTCGTGTTTGACGTCATGGAAATTCTACAACAGAAATAAATGCAGAAATAAATATCATATTCTTTTAATCATTTAATTAGGCCTTTAAGTAAATGATGCTCCCACTGAATTCTATAATTCATATGGGACAAGATCCACATCATACTAACCCTTGAGTTAGCTTTGGCTAATACACCCAAGACTTAGTATGATCGGTAGGTAACGATTACCAATTACATCTCTATGCAACTCTTATTTATAGGATCAAAATCCGCATTTATATTAAAACTCGAGTTAGCTTTGGCTGATACGCCCAAGAGTTAATATAAACGTGATTTTGACCTATCTACCAACCATTGGATAATGCCTATAGTTAAACTCGATCCAATTGAGTTAACTAGTTACTCAATCTAATTGGGTTGTACTCACCCATGCGTTGATAGGCGGGACCAAGATTGTCCCTCCGTACCCTACCAATATAGTATGTGTTACTCTGCTTTGGCAGATTCAACAACAACATGCGATCGAGGTAGTGGTAGGTATCACGGCATGGTAGGCATTACGAGTTGACGTGATTTAGATCTAATCTAAATGATGATGCGTATCAAATACTTGATTTAGATCTAATCTAATCGTGGGGTGCATCATGTGCACGATTTAGATCTAATCTAATCGCTAGGCACTAATTAACTACTTAATTAAACATGCATCACATACATATAAGCAATTAATTAAATTATTTTGTGATTGTGTCATGGCCCTACTACGATCTTCTCAAGCCAATGAGAAGATCGGATGGTCAACCTAAGGTCAACAGCTTCTCAAGCTTCTTCCTTTGACCACCTTGTGTTGCTCGCGCCCTCCTTGTAACTCCGTCTCGTGTGGACCTTCCACCGCTTCAAAATTACATTACAATTTTGAAACTCAAGTTACATTCGAGTCTAAATCTAACTTACAACCAGAATATAAGAGAAAGGCACGACGCGCAGGCCGTGAAAATAAAATAAAATAAAATAAATACAGCACGCACATCACATAACGGCACGCAGGCCGTATTATGAATTACAACACATTTTCCAAATCTAATTTGGGTCGTTTGGGCCATGACTATCACAAAATTAATATATAATTCAAAATTATATATTTCTATAATTTTCTGTAATTTTTTATTTATAATTTTACAGATTTTATGAGTAAATTTTTCCCGGCGGTCCCGATTAGCGATTTCGGGCGCAATCGCGGAGCAAATCCCCTTACGGGGTTAGGGGTAGTACCCCTACCCACGATCTAACCATCACGAGTTGCTCCTAAGCGATCCAAGAGCGCCTTAGCCTGCTATCCCAAAAAATTTTGGGGCGAAACGTTGCCGTTTTGAAAAATTCTTCTCGGTAGTCGAAGCCTATAAGTGCCGAAACATTTGTGCTTCGCTTCTACGAGAAAAATACCCATAAAAACTCTAAAAACCATAAAATTACATAATATCACAGAACTGAATTTTTTGTCATAAAAACAAAAACTAAACTCGTACAAGCTTCGTACGTGGCTCTGATACCACTGTTGGGTTATCGGGCCGCAAAAACCGCGTTTTCGCATCGCGGAAACCCCGAATCACCCATGCCACTGGATCTCGTGCGAAGAATAGATTACAAAAATAATTTCTTGTACGAGTTTCTACTTAGATCTACTCCTAGATCTACATGAAGAAAAGGGTTATACCTTTGAAGTGAAGCCCTTCGCGTTCCCGCTCGTCCAAACAGTGCCGGATCTCAAGAGTATCAAGATAGATACTCCTCTAGAAGTATCCACACGAACACGTAGGTGGAGAAAACTACACAAAAGGTGTGCTAGCACCTATGTGTGGTTCGACCAAGTTGAGGAGGAGAAGGAGAGGAAGAGCTAGAGGAAGAAGAAGGAATAAAGAGGCTTGAATGAAAAAATCAATTTCATTCACAATGATAAGTGGCCGGCCACTTCTCCAAGGTGTACCCCCCATTCTCATTAAATGTAGCCATTAAAGAGAATGGAGTTGTAACTCCCATGAGGTGGCACACTTTGATGATGTGGCACATCATCATTGGTCCACATCTTGCCATCTCACCAATGATGTGGCAATTAGTCAAGTCAAACTTGACTCTTCCTCTTCCTCTTAAGTCAAGTCAAACTTAACCAAATCTCTTCCATGGTTGATCTAATCTAACCATTTGTTTCAAGCCAACTTAATATAATGAATCTAATTCATTAAATTAAGTTGATTTAATGAGTCATAATCTAAATTAGACTCATTGAATACATGAATCAACTTGAGTCCAACTCAATTAGCCCAATTTGGATTACTCTTAATCCAATTTGATTCATCAAATGAATCTAATCCTCTTGGTTCATCATATGAACCTAATCTCCATCTAATTGTCCTTAGTGTGTGACCCTATAGGTTCTTGTAACGTTGGTAATGCCCCTAAACCCATTTAGGAGCATAAGTAATGAGCGGTATCTAGCAACACATCATTACTACCCAATGTTACAAGAATGTTGAGATCCAACATCACCTTGTGACTACTAATTGTGACTCCTCACAATATATGACAAGTGTCCTTCTATCCTAGACATCTAGATTGATCAATGTGAGGCATAGACCGTGTCATCCTCTAATCAATCTAAATCTTGAACTCCAAGTAGACTCACTAAATCAAATGAGCTCAATATCTTATATTGACTCATTTGGGCATGGCCATGCACTTCGTGGTCTCACTCTATCAAGAATACCGATGTCTCTCCCGTCATATAGGAGGGATAGATCCCATGTACATCACTCACATCCCTCTGCATAATTTGTTATATACCCAGTAATCGCCTTTATAGTCCACCCAGTTACGGGTGACGTTTGACGAAACCAAAGTACATAACTCCTTATGTAGGGAACCATGGTGACTTCAGGTCTAAGGACTAGTAGTCATACTAATAGCCACATGAGAAAGTATATGACACTCATATAACGATCCATGATACTTTCTCATGGCGGGTCATTCAGTATACATTCTCCAATGCATACCCATGTGTCAACTTGATATCTCCATATCCATGACTTGTGAGATCAAGTCATCGAGCTGACCTACATGCTAGTCTTATTGCATTAACATTGTCCCTGAATGTTAATACTCGACTAGGAATGATTAAGAGTAGTGTTCCCTATATCATCTCACTATCGATTCAACCAATCGATTGATATAGGTAAGAACCTTCTACTCAAGGACGTTATTATACTTAGTTTATTTGGCACCAATACAAGTAAGTATAATAACCAAAAACCAAATACCTTTATTTATATATAAAATATGATACAACAAGTCTAAAATACAATCATCAAATGATTGGCTCTAGGGCTCTAGCTAACATACTTGATGACACATAAGTCAGAATCCTTTGAAAAGTTCAAAGAATTCAAGAATGAAGTACAGAACCAGCTTGGCAAGAGTATTAAGATACTTCGATCAGATCAAGGTGGAGAATACCTTAGCCATGAGTTTCGTGACTACCTAGCTGAGTGTGGGATTCTATCCCAACTCACTCCTCCTGGAACACCACAGTGGAATGGTGTATCCGAAAGGAGGAATCATACCCTATTAGATATGGTACGATCTATAATGAGTCACACAGATCTTCCGACATTCCTTTGTGGCTATGCTCTAGACACGGCAGCTTTTATTCTCAACCGAGTTCCATCCAAGGCCATGATAAAGACACCATATAGGATATGAACTGGGAGAGATTCCCAGGTGTCTTTTATGAGGATTTGGTGTTGTGAGGCTTACGTTCGACGTCAAGTCTCAGACAAGTTAGGATCCAAATCCGACAAGTGCTACTTTATTGGATATCCCAAGGAAACTAAGGGATATTACTTCTACATTCCCAGTCAGCACAAGGTAGTTGTGGCAAATACTGGGGTCTTTCTAGAAAGGGACTTTGTTTCTAGAAAGACTAGTGGGAGTACGTTCGATTTTGAAGAAGTTCAAGATCCGGACCATAGCACTGAAGCCTCGATGGAAGTTGAACTGGAACCACAAAGTATTGTGGATGATGTTGTTCCACAAAGAGTTGAGGAACAACAACCAGTTCAAGTAGACATACTTCTTCGCAGGTCTGATAGGGTACGTCGTCAGCCTAAGAGATACTCATTTCTCTTGTCTGACCATGATGACGTTGTGCTCATAGAGGATGAGTCTACCACCTATCAGGAAGCTGTGATGAGACTAGATTTCGAGAAATGGCTAGAGGGCATGAGATCCGAGATGGAATCCATGTACACCAACCAAGTTTGGACTTTGGTTGATCCACCTGAAGGGGTAAAACTCATTGGGTGTAAGTGGGTCTTTAAGAGAAAGACTGACATAGATGGACTTATCTATAAGGGTCGCTTGGTAGCTAAAGGTTTCAAGCAGATTCATGGTATTGACTATGATGAAACCTTTTCTCCAGTAGCGATGTTTAAGTCCATTCGGATCATGCTTGCTATTGCAGCATACCATGACTATGAGATATGGTAGATGGATGTCAAAACCGCGTTTCTGAATGGAAACCTGCTTAAGGATGTGTACATGACACAACCTGAGGGTTTTGTAGATCCACAACATACTAGCAGAATATGCAAGCTGCATAGGTCCATTTATTAACAATTCTCTTGGTTGTAACTAGGTTAATTTCTGTCTCCTTTTATTTCTGTAGTTGATTTAATATTGTTGCTTTATTTTAAGAGTTGGAAAGCTTTGAGGAGGGTATAATTTTTGTCTGCATGCAATTCACCCTCTCTTGCCGGTCCCCACTGCACCAACAAGTGGTATCAGAGCCCAACAGCCTCAGAGAGACTGACCGCCATCTGAAGCACAAAGATCAGAACAATGGCCGGCGCGAACATCCATCCCCCGAAGTTCGACGGTGATTTCGCTACATGGAAGCGAAAAATAGAGGTATTCTTTAAAACAGACTTTGATATTTTAATTACTATGAAATATGGTTTGCAGCGCCGAAAGATAAAGAAAAAAACACATGGAGCAAGAAGGAGCAAGCCGACTTCGTCGCTAACGAAAAGGCTGAGTTCCATCTACTCAGTGTACTGCCACCTCAGGAGGTAAATCAGATCGGAAGTTACGACTCCGCGAAAGATCTCTGGGAGAAATTCCTGGAGCTCCATGAAGGTACCTCCGAAGCGAAGCTAGCGAGGCGCGACATCCTCCGGAACCAGTTGACGAACCTCCGGATGAACCAAGGCGAGAAAGTAGTGCAACTCCAAGCAAGGATCAAAGAGCTAATCACGCAACTAACTAATCTTGGAGAAGAGGTAACGAACCGTGACTCTATCCGGTATGCGCTCAACGCTTTCCCCAGAACTCCAGAGTGGGCCTCCTTAGTAGATGCGTACTACATCTCTGAGGACCTCGAGGTAATTAGTTTAGAACAATTATTTTCCACTTTTGAACTTCACGAATCTCGAGTTTCATAGCTCAATGGAGTAGAGAAGTCCAGTCAGAACATTGCCTTAAAGGCAAAAATAAACAGTTCTGACTCCGAAGCCTCAGTCGACGAATCAGAAGCGGCACTACTGGTAAGACGCTTCAATAAATTTTTTAAATCTAACAAATTTAGATCACAGAGGCATGAGAGAAAAAGAAGAACGATTCGTTGCTACAACTGCAACGAAGAAGGGCATATCAAGGATGACTACCTGAAATTGAAGAGCAAGCAAAAGGAGAAGACAAAGACCAAGTACAAGAAACCAGATTCCTCCAAGCATAAAAATCTGAAGGCGACATGGGACGACTCTTCATCCTTCGAGTCAGAAGTCGAAGAATTCTCGGGACTAGCACTGATGGCCAACCATCAGCTAGAAGAAACATCTAGCTCAGAAATGAGCATTGATGAAGGGAGAGGAACATTAGAAGAAGAAAGCAACAGTGAAGGGGGAGCGTCACCAGAACAGGTAAGTAAGGTACGCAATCTAACCCCAACTCAATCTTTTAAATTTATCAAGTCTCTTTCTAGAGAGTTAGATCAATTAGAAAAAGAGAATGCTGAACTAAAGTTGAACCTAGCAAGAGCATGCCCGTTAGAAATGTATGATCATCTAAAATCAGAAAATGATAAACTAAAATTAGAAGTTGAAAAATTGAAAACTGATGCATGCTTAAATAAATTTCCAAAATCAAAAGTTAGAATTTATGAAAAATTGAATTGGTACATTAAACAACATCAGGGCCAACTTAGGAAAATTCCTAAAAATTAGATACCCCCTATGTTTTTAAATAATCCCGTAGGAAGGAACCTTTACTGGGTTCCAAAATCTGTACTTGATTAATTTTTTCAAAAATTAAAAGCTTACAGTGAGATAATTAAACTTTGAGTTTCTTTATGGAAGCTTTGTCTAAGGAAGTGGTTGTTGCTCCAATAACCAAGAAGGCCTAGTGTCTCGCCACGACCTGGAAGCCAAAATATCGAAATAAAAATGTTTAATTAACCTTCTGATAAAAGCATTAATATTAGAATTAAACAATGCTTTGAAAAGTTTTTTAAACATATCCTTAGGAACTCTTTAATTTTTTTTTAGAAAAATTGTTTCTTGAAATTTTAACTTAAAAATTTTCCTTTGAAAATTCTGAAAAATTCATCTTAACTTAGAAATTTTTTTTTAACACTCAGAAATTTTTTTTAAGTTAAACCTAATTCAACTTCTGTAACTTGTTTGCCCCCGTTTTTGCTGTAATCAAAGGGGGAGAATAAAGATAAGTACAAGTTTAGGGGGAGTTAAGAAAAATTTTAATGTGTTTCTTCTCTAAACTGTGTTGCAATTTTATTAATTGCAAATTTATGCTATACCTGTTAGTTTAGTAATTTTCTTAAAATTACGTAGGTCTATTTTTAACCCTAACTTGAACTTGGGTTGATGCACATCAAAAAGGGGGAGATTGTTGGACCCCGTGGTAGTTTTGATGTGATCAACCAAGTTGGTTAGGTCTTGCATTTTGTCTAACCCCTGTGTCTGAGTGTGCAGGAACTTAGGAGCACAGGAAGTCGAGCGGAAGACGCAGCTAGCGAGAAGGACGGCAAGGGAAGGGAGCCGACGGGCTCGGTGCGTCCGAAGAACAAGAGAGCTGCGGAAGAGTACTCCGGTGGAGCGAGAAGAACGTGCACGGCATTCGATGTAACGAACACCCTTCTTACTACTACTCTCTAAGGGCGACCGTTACCTAACTCCTACTCTACTTACTAGTGTCACTTATGCTATTATTAGCGACACTTAGATTTATCACGGTTCAGAGAAATTCCTACCGAAAAATTTCGGCAGAGTCTCCCCTGTACTGGTGACCAAATCTATAATACACAAGATATATACACAGCCACATGCGGCTGGATCACAATTTATTCACAACCACGCAGTAATAAATCATATCATAATCAAAAACTAATTTAGCAACATGAACTAAACTCAAGCTCCCAGAATGAAGCATAATAAGCTACAATGCACATCAAACTCAATCATAAACTCATAATTTCATAACAGAAATATGGAAAATAAACTAAACATAAACTCTAAATAAATAAGTCTTGCTAGTCCCCTCTGGACCTCTCCATAGTTCAGTCACCACACACATCCATCATCACCACCACCCTGTCGCCTCCCTTCATATCTTAGCTTTTCCTTTATCTACAGTAGGAGGAAAGAGAAAAGATCTATAAGCGAAAACGCTTAGTAAGTACTAATCTATCTCACAAAATTCGAAATGCATAAAAAAATAATGCAATAATACTGAAACTGAAATGCTAAAGCAAATCCGCATGTGCTCATGGTATACAGAAACTGAAACTGAATACTAAACATACTCACTATCTAACAGGATAATAAGAAATCAATACTGTAAGCTTAGAATTAAAGAAACTGCCTTTTTATTTATTCTAAGCATAAAACTTATTATATTTTCTTATATCCTTGTACCAGAAATTAATCTTTTAATTCCTCGTTTACTTTCTTCTTCTTTCTTTTTACTTTTCTTATACTAGAAATTAATCTTTAATTTCTCTTTTACTTTCTTCTTCTTTTCTTCTTCTTTCTTAACTTTTCTTTTCTTTGGTTTTCTTTTCTTTGGGCCCAGGCTTAGTACCATCTCATGCGCGTTCCCTAATAGGTTGGGGTTGCGAGCCACCAATCCTAAAAGAGCAGACCTCGGTCTACCAGGGCCAAGACCTCGGAAATGGTCACCTGGATTTGTTTAACGACAAGCTCTTGGATGTCGGGTACTAGCCTCTTGCTTGACTTACTTGTTATCTTTCTTATTCTTTTATCTTCCTTATTATCTTTTATTAAAGATTGTGGGAGTCCTTTAAATATACTTAACAAGTATGAGTGTATAATCAACTAACCATGCTATATAACAGAATAAAACAAGTAACTTAAAGCTTACTGATCATGCTATAAGCTAAACTAAAGAAAGCAATTTAAAGCCTTTGAATCATACGGTGAAAACATGGCAAAGGATGCTATTTTAGTGCTTCTAAACATGCTGTAAAATCAAGTATGGAATGATTCCAATCATGCTATAAATAAAGCAAACAGGAAGCTAACTTTGGGCTTTCTAAGTATGCTGCAATAAAAGCAATATATGTAACTCTACACTTTCTATCATGCTGTAGAAACGGAGCATGGAATGCTACTTTAAGGGCTTCTAAACCTGCTATTAAAACATGACAAAGAATACTACTTTAAGGCCTTTAAACATGCTATACAAAATAAGGTAACATGCTACTTTAAACTTCTTAAACATGCTATAAACGAAGCGTAAAGGAAACTAATTTCTTGGCCTTCAAACAGTAATAAGCAATCTATCCCAACATACTAGTATACTAAGTGGTGCATGCTTGTTAAGTAGGAGGGAAAAACTAAACCGTGCATGCTCTAGTTAATGGATGTTCATGTCCATGAAGGTAGCAAACAAAACCCAGAACTACCTACTATTAACTAAGGGCTGTTTATGCCCATTTGCTCGGCCAAAACAAGAAAATGAACTTGCTAGAATTTATGACAGCAGGTGTACATACACGGATACTACAACTAAGAGCTAAACTTCTTCTATACAATTAAACTCAAACAATAAATAGCATGCTCAATAGGTAGGCTACAGAAGGTAAAGAATAAAAGGAAAAAAAAAACCCTAACTCATAGTCCTGTTCAATAGCAAACCCAAGCAAGAACTCACGGCACAACACTTTGCATGGTAAAATTTGGCACAGCAGCTTCTACAAAGAACTCACATAAAATTCTCCACAACATGCTTCGAATTCACAATGAACAAGAGCACAATTTCTCAATCCTAACATGCTGTGCTCGTATAAAGGAAAGGTCAAACTTGCTGTGCATGCAAATACTAAGATTCTAGGGTTCCTGCTAGGCCTCGGAAGCAAAGGAAGAACCAAAAAGGAGAATAATTGCACTTATACAAGCTTGCTGTGATGTACAACTATTTGTGCCAAATTGAATCGTAGTCAATTGCAGGAAAACTTAACTGTAACTGAAAAAGCTAAGCACCCTAAGTACTCAATTCAACCTAGGGTTCATGTAAAGCTCACGAAAATCTTCAAATTACAGCCGACGGTAAAGGATGAGCAAACCGATTCTAGGGTTCGTGCAAAGCTTCGGAAACCAGAAATTCAGGAAACAAGGAAACAAAACCGAAAGATCGGAGCAACTCCTACCACAGGTGAGTAGTACTTACTTAGCTTCTTGAACTTACAACCGAGAAGAAGAAAGGGGAAGACTTTTAGGGCTCGGCGGCTTGAAAAATCTTGGCTTCCTCTTGTACCCGCGAGCTCATCTCCGTCGGGATAACCACCCACGGTGAAGGATGACTGGAATAAGGCTTCACCGGCGTCGGAGACCCAAGACCTAGCTTCCTCTTGGTTTCCGCCGAGAGAGACGGCGCTCTCGCGAGGGAGAAGGGGAGAAACAATTTCGGGAGAAATTGTTTTGGGTTTTGGAAAATCAAAACCTAATTACCTTTAATATATTAGGGTTAAATCCAAAACTATGCTATAACTTAATTCTTCCCTTATATGGTTAATAAAAATCTTATAGCTTAGCTGGTTAGGCCGGTTTTGGCTTGGGTCAGTCCGACCCGAGCTCGGGGGTTCGAACCTCGCCTTCAACGATTTTTGCCTAAACTTCTTTTGTTTTGTAAACCTACTAAACGACCTCCAAAAATTACGTAAAAATACTCTAAAAATTCCTAAAAATCTCTAGAATATTTTAAAAGCATTTCCAAATATTTTTATAGATACTTGGAACTCGAAATAGGGAAAATCAGGTCGTTACAATCCCCCATACCTTATAAAAAGTTCGTCCTCGAACTTAGAATAGCTCTGGATACTTCTGTCTCATACTGTCCTCCCGCTTCCAAGTGATTTCCTCGTGCTTCTGGTTCTGCCAGACGACCTTCACTAGTGGTACTTCTTTGTTTCTCAATCTCTTGACTGCTCTGTCCACTATCTGTGTAGGTCTGCTTTCATAACTAAGATCCTCTTGGATCTGCACCGACTGAGGCTGAATCACTTGGCTCAGGTCATGGAGACACTTCTTTAGCATAGAGACATGAAACACATTGTGTATTGCTGACATATCTTGTGGTAAGTCCAGCTTGTAAGATACTTTCCCAATCCTCTCTATGATCAGGTAAGGTCCTACATAGCGAGGACTTAATTTGCCCTTTTTGTCAAATCTCATCACTCCCTTCATAGGAGCGACCTTGAGGAAAATTGAATCTCCTACTTGGAATTCCAATGGCCTACGGAGCGTGTCAGCATAACTCTTCTGTCTGCTCTGGGCAGTCTCAATTCTCTGTCTGATTTTCTGGATTGCCTGAGTAGTCTCATATATCAGTTCTGTCTGAATGCCCAGCTCTACTTCCATTTCTTTTCTCTCTCCTACTTCTTGCCAGCATATGGGTGATCTGCATTTCCTGCCATACAGTGCCTCATAAGGTGCCATCTTGATGGTGTCCTGACAGCTATTGTTGTAGGCGAATTCAGCTAAGCACAAATACTTGCACCAACTTCCCTTGAAATCCAGTGCACAAGCTCTGAGCATATCTTCTAAAATCTGATTCACTCGCTCTGTCTGTCCATCAGTCTGTGGATGGAAAGCTGTGCTGAACTTGAGTTTGGTGCCTAGAGCATTCTGAACGCACTCCCAAAAGTGTGAGGTGAAGCGCCCATCTCTATCAGAAACGATAGATTTAGGAACTCCATGAAGTCTGACTACCTCTTTAACATATAGCTGGGCCAACTGCTCTATGGAGTGGGACACCTTGATGGTTAGGAAATGAGCAGACTTGGTCAATCGGTCTACTATTACCCATATCGCATCATATCCATTGGTGGTTCTTGGAAGACCTGTTATGAAGTCCATGGAAATGTCTTCCCATTTCCATTCTGGTATTGGAAGAGGCTGGAGAACTCCTCCTGGTCTCTGGTGTTCTGCTTTGACTCTCTGGCATGTCAAGCAGGTACTGACATACTTAGCTACATCTCTTTTGAGTCCTGACCACCAAAACCTCTGTTTCACATCTTGGTACATCTTGGAAGAACCAGGATGCATGGAATATGGTGTACTGTGAGCTTCCTCTAAGATCTTCTTTCTCAGTTCCTCATCATTGGGCACGCAAATGCGACTCCCCTGATAAAGAATTCCGCTATCTGTCACTCTAAACTCTGAGTTGTCTTCTTTCTGTATCCCTTGCTTGATCTTCTGGATGTCCGGAGCTTCACTTTGCTTTCTCTGTATCTCCACAAGCAGTGTAGACTCTAAGGTCAATGTAGAGAGCTGTCCTTCGATAATTTCAAGTCCAAAATCTGACAACTCCTTCTACAGTGGCAGGGCTAGTGATGACAAAGACATCAGTGATGCACTAGATTTTCTGCTGAGTGCATCTGCCACTTTGTTAGCTTTGCCGGGGTGGTAGAGAATTTCACAGTCGTAATCTTTGACCAATTCCAGCCACCTACGCTGTCTCATGTTTAAGTCCTTCTGAGTGAAGAAGTACTTAAGACTCTGATGATCTGTGAAAATTCTACACTGCACTCCATACAAATAATGTCGCCAGAGTTTAAGTGCAAAAACTACAGCTGTCAGCTCGAGATCATGAGTAGGGTAGTTCTTCTCACAGTTTTTGAGTTGTCTGGAAGCATAAGCTATGACTTTTCCTTCTTGCATGAGTACAGCTCCTAAGCCCATCTTGGAAGCATCACTGTAGATGTCAAAACTCTTGTCGCTCTATGGAACAGTCAGAATAGGAGCACTGATCAACCTCTTCTTTAGCTCTTGGAAGCTCTGCTCACATTTATCTGACCATTCGAATCTCTTATTCTTTCTGGTGAGGGCTGTTAGCGGAGAAGCTATCCTGGAAAAATCCTCCACGAACTTCCTGTAGTACCCTGCTAGACCAAGGAAGCTTCTGATCTCTCTGACGTTCTTGGGTCTACTCCAGTTGTTGACCGCTTCCACTTTGGCTGGATCCACTTAATACCTTCTTTAGAGATAATGTGACCTAAAAACGCCATCTGATTTAACCAGAACTCGCACTTTGAGAATTTAGCATAAAGCTGCTTCTGCTGAAGAGTCTGCAGTACTATCCTCAAGTGCGCGTCATGCTCTCTGGGGTCCTTGAATAGACCAGAATGTCATCGATGAATACAATGACAAATTTGTCAAGATATTCTCTGAACACTCTGTTCATTAGGTCCATGAAGACCGCAGGTGCATTGGTCACTCCAAATGGCATAACTACAAACTCGTAGTGTCCATATCTGGTTCTGAATGCCGTTCTGGGTATATCTCTTTCTTTCACCTTCAGCTAATGGTACCCAGAGCGCAGGTCTATCTTTGAGAACACCGTCGCTCCTCTTAACTGATCAAATAAGTCATCGATCCTGGGAAACGGGTACTTGTCCTTAACTGCTACTTTTCTTAGCGCTTTGAGATCTATGCACATTAGCACGGATCCGTCTTTCTTCTTAACGAACGACTCTGGAGCTCCTCGGGGTGAATGACTAGGGCGAATGAAGCCTTTGTCAAGTAACTCCTGTAGTTGTTCTTATAACTCCTTCAGCTCTGCTGGAGACATGCGATACGGAGCTTTTGAAATTGGACCGGTTTCAGGAACCAATTCAATCTCAAATCTACCCATTTATTGGGAGGTAGTCCAGGTAGATCTGCTGGGAATACCTCGGGATATTCACAGACCACCTGAACCCCCTCTTTCTTACCTTCTTTCTGTTCTTCTACACTTACTTGACTGGGGTCTCTGTTTTCCCACTGTCTTGTCTTCTATCTTGGCTGACTTGAACTCTATAAACTCCTCTTAGTGCTTGTTGGTGATAGAACTCTTCATAGAACTCTAACTAAAAATCTGCTCAGCTCATCTGATCGGCTGCTCTCTTGGTCTTTATCCTCTCCCACTACATACGAGCATCTCCAGACAGGCAGAGAGAGGCGCACTTGACCTTCTCGACTTCTGGCCAGTCAAGAAGCTCTATAGTGCTCTCCAGTGTTTTAAACCAAGCCTGGGCATCCCAGGGCTCAGTCGTGCCTGAAAAGCTTTCTGGTTTCAGCTTCAGCCACTGGATGAGGTATGCTTCTTGTCTTCTAGGTGTTGTGGCGACTTCCAGGGCAACTGATAGGACTTCAGTCGCTACTGGGGTCTCCACATTAATGGTTGGGGAAGTGGGAGGAGCTGGTTTCTGATTGGCCATTAGATTGGCAATCACTTGCTGCAGTGCTCGCTACTTGTCTCTGAAGTTGAGTAACAATTTCAGAGAGAATAGGCCCAAGGGTTCTGGGCTCTTCGTTCTCCTGATCTTGGTTCTCAGTACAAACGGTACGGGAACATTCTTTTTCTTAACATCCAATTATGCAAGGTAAAGGCTTGATATCTTACTTTAACCCTTCTAATCATACATAAATACGAATAGAGACAAGGGAAACTAAATCTTCTATCTTACTTTAGTACTCAAAAAAAAAAAAGTACTCTATACTGCAGTTAATAATAAGAAAAGCAGAATAAAGAAATGATTTAAATACTTTCTTACTTGGAGACGGCGAGGATGATGCTGATGTGTGTGTGATGCTGGAGAATGGAACTTGGCTCTGATACCAACTGTAACGAACACCCTTCTCACTACTACTCTCTAAGGGCGACCGTTACCTAACTCCTACTCTACTTACTAGTGTCACTTATGCTATTATTAGCGACACTTAGATTTATCACGGTTCAGAGAAATTCCTACCGAAAAATTTCGGCAGAGTCTCCCCTGTACTGGTGACCAAATCTATAATACACAAGATATATACACAGCCACATGCGGCTGGATCACAATTTATTCACAACCACGCAGTAATAAATCATATCATAATCAAAAACTAATCTAGCAACATGAACTAAACTCAAGCTCCCAGAATGAAGCATAATAAGCTACAATGCACATCAAACTCAATCATAAACTCATAATTTCATAACAGAAATATGGAAAATAAACTAAACATAAACTCTAAATAAATAAGTCTTGCTAGTCCCCTCTGGACCTCTCCATAGTTCAGTCACCACACACATCCATCATCACCACCACCCTGTCGCCTCCCTTCATATCTTAGCTTTTCCTTTATCTGCAGTAGGAGGAAAGAGAAAAGATCTATAAGCGAAAACGCTTAACAAAACTCGAAATGCATAAAAAAAATAATGCAATAATACTGAAACTGAAATGCTAAAGCAAATCCGCATGTGCTCATGGTATACAGAAAATGAAACTGAATACTAAACATACTCACTATCTAACAGGATAATAAGAAATCAACACTGTAAGCTTAGAATTAAAGAAACTGCCTTTTTATTTATTCTAAGCATAAAACTTATTATATTTTCTTATATCCTTGTACCAGAAATTAATCTTTTAATTCCTCGTTTACTTTCTTCTTCTTTCTTTTTACTTTTCTTATACTAGAAATTAATCTTTAATTTCTCTTTTACTTTCTTCTTCTTTTCTTCTTCTTTCTTAACTTTTCTTTTCTTTGGTTTTCTTTTCTTTGGGCCCAGGCTTAGTACCATCTCATGCGCGTTCCCTAATAGGTTGGGGTTGCGAGCCACCAATCCTAAAAGAGCAGACCTCGGTCTACCAGGGCCAAGACCTCGGAAATGGTCACCTGGATTTGTTTAACGACAAGCTCTTGGATGTCGGGTACTAGCCTCTTGCTTGACTTACTTGTTATCTTTCTTATTCTTTTATCTTCCTTATTATCTTTTATTAAAGATTGTGGGAGTCCTTTAAATATACTTAACAAGTATGGGTGTATAATCAACTAACCATGCTATATAACAGAATAAAACAAGTAACTTAAAGCTTACTGATCATGCTATAAGCTAAACTAAAGAAAGCAATTTAAAGCCTTTGAATCATACGGTGAAAACATGGCAAAGGATGCTATTTTAGTGCTTCTAAACATGTTGTAAAATCAAGTATGGAATGATTCCAATCATGCTATAAATAAAGCAAATAGGAAGCTAACTTTGGGCTTTCTAAGTATGCTGCAATAAAAGCAATATATGTAACTCTACACTTTCTATCATGCTGTAGAAACGGAGCATGGAATGCTACTTTAAGGGCTTCTAAACCTGCTATTAAAACATGACAAAGAATACTACTTTAAGGCCTTTAAACATGCTATACAAAATAAGGTAACATGCTACTTTAAACTTCTTAAACATGCTATAAACGAAGCGTAAAGGAAACTAATTTCTTGGCCTTCAAATAGTAATAAGCAATCTATCCCAACATACTAGTATACTAAGTGGTGCATGCTTGTTAAGTAGGAGGGAAAAACTAAACCGTGCATGCTCTAGTTAATGGATGTTCATGTCCATGAAGGTAGCAAACAAAACCCAGAGCTACCTACTATTAACTAAGGGCTGTTTATGCCCATTTGCTCGGCCAAAACAAGAAAATGAACTTGCTAGAATTTATGACAGCAGGTGTACATACACGGATACTACAACTAAGAGCTAAACTTCTTCTATACAATTAAACTCAAACAATAAATAGCATGCTCAATAGGTAGGCTACAGAAGGTAAAGAATAAAAGGAAAAAAAAAGACCCTAACTCATAGTCCTGTTCAATAGCAAACCCAAGCAAGAACTCACGGCACAACACTTTGCATGGTAAAATTTGGCACAGCAGCTTCTACAAAGAACTCACATAAAATTCTCCACAACATGCTTCGAATTCACAATGAACAAGAGCACAATTTCTCAATCCTAACATGCTGTGCTCGTATAAAGGAAAGGTCAAACTTGCTGTGCATGCAAATACTAAGATTCTAGGGTTCCTGCTAGGCCTCGGAAGCAAAGGAAGAACCAAAAAGGAGAATAATTGCACTTATACAAGCTTGCTGTGATGTACAACTATTTGTGCCAAATTGAATCGTAGTCAATTGCAGGAAAACTTAACTGTAACTGAAAAAGCTAAGCACCCTAAGTACTCAATGCAACCTAGGGTTCATGTAAAGCTCACGAAAATCTTCAAATTACAGCCGACGGTAAAGGATGAGCAAACCGATTCTAGGGTTCGTGCAAAGCTTCGGAAACCAGAAATTCAGGAAACAAGGAAACGAAACCGAAAGATCGGAGCAACTCCTACCACAGGTGAGTAGTACTTACTTAGCTTCTTGAACTTACAACCGAGAAGAAGAAAGGGGAAGACTTTTAGGGCTCGGCGGCTTGAAAAATCTTGGCTTCCTCTTGTACCCGCGAGCTCATCTCCGTCGGGATAACCACCCACGGTGAAGGATGACTGGAATAAGGCTTCACCGGCGCCGGAGACCCAAGACCTAGCTTCCTCTTGGTTTCCGCCGAGAGAGACGGCGCTGTCGCGAGGGAGAAGGGGAGAAACAATTTCGGGAGAAATTGTTTTGGGTTTTGGAAAATCAAAACCTAATTACCTTTAATATATTAGGGTTAAATCCAAAACTATGCTATAACTTAATTCTTCCCTTATGTGGTTAATAAAAATCTTATAGCTTAGCTGGTTAGGCCGGTTTTGGCTTGGGTCAGTCCGACCCGAGCTCGGGGGTTCGAACCTCGCCTTCAACGATTTTTGCCTAAACTTCTTTTATTTTGTAAACCTACTAAACGACCTCCAAAAATTACGTAAAAATACTCTAAAAATTCCTAAAAATCTCTAGAATATTTTAAAAGCATTTCCAAATATTTTTATGGACACTTGGAACTCGAAATAGGGAAATCGGGTCGTTACATTCGAGGGACGAGAAGCTGGACGGAAGCCTGCTTGAGGACAAGGTTAGGAACTGGGTTCGGGTGAGCCCTATTCCGGATGGCCGCAATCACCCAAGGAGCCGAACCGGAGAAAGTCAACTGGAGTTGACTTGTCAATGGTTCGGTCGATCGAACCCCATGATCGGTCGACCGAACCCCAATCCTTAGAAGACCAACCGCTGGTGACACGTCAGAAGCCACATCAGCAAGCTAGCCGTTGGGGGACTGATCGGTCAACCGAACCTCTTGATCGGTCGACCGAACCAACGTTTATCCAGACACTCAGTCGAGCAGTTTGATCGGGCCAACTCAGCTGGAGACCGTTGGCCGATCGGTCGACCGAATAAAAGGATTGGTCGACCGAACCTAAGCTCGATCCACAGAGACTACTCCTGGACAGAAGACTGGGCAGGTACAGCAGGTTCGGTCGACCGAACCTGGGGATCGGTCGACCGATCCCTCTCGAGTCAAAACCTGATCCCGAAGATCCGGTCATCCGATAAGCTCTAGAACCCCTATATAAAGAGGGTCTCGAGCAGCTTTACTGAACAACGATCACGAACAAAATAGCAACTCTAATAATCTCTGTTTAAACAACTACTGTGCTATAAAAGTGTAAAAGGCTTCTCCGCCTTCTGAGAAGGAGTTTTTCTTACTGCGTTTTTCTTACTGCTCTGGATTAACAACCCTCTTGGTTGTAACCAGGTTAATTTCTGTCTCCTTTTATTTCTGTAGTTGATTTAATATTGTTGCTTTATTTTAAGAGTTGGAAAGCTTTAAGGAGGGTATAATTTTTGTCTGCAGGCAATTCACCCCCCTCTTGCCGGTCCCCGCTGCACCAACAGTACTTTGTCAATATATGTACTCTGACTTAGGCCAAGCAATCTCTTAGATCTATCTCTATAGATCTGTATCCCTAGAATGCGGGATGCCTCTCCTAAGTCCTTCATTGAGAAGCAACTCCCTAGTCAGGTCTTGACAGACTGAAGCAAAGGGATGTCCTTCCCAATGAGTAGTATGTCTTTTAAAAACTTTAAAAATCATTTTAAAGATTCTTTTAAAAAATTTTAAGAATTTTTAAAAAATTTTAAGAATTTTTTAAAAACTTTAAAAATCATTTTAAAAACTTTAAAAATCATTTTAAAAATTCATTTAAAAACTATAAAAAACATTTTAAAAAACTTAAAAAAGATTTTAAAAATTAATTTAAAAACATAAAAATTCATTTTAAAAATTCTTTTAAAAACTTTAAAAATTCTTTTAAAAAATTTTAAAATCATTTTAAAAATTCTTTAAAAAACTTTTAAAAATCATTTTAAAAAATAATCTTAATATTTCTTTTAAAAAAGTTTAAAAATTATTTTAATTTTTTTAAAAAAAAATTCTTTTAAAACTTTTAAAAATCTATTCAGAAATTAATTAAAATATTGTTTTACAAACTTTAAAAGTTATTTAAGAAATTATTTTTAAAAATTTTAAAAATAATTTTAATAATGATTTTAAAAAACTTTAAACTTTATTTTAAAAATTATTTTTAAAAAAATTCTTTTAAAACTTTTAAAAATCATTTTAAAAATTATTGAGAATTTTTTTTAAAAACTTTAAAAATTATTTTAAAAACATTTAAAAATCATTTTCAAAATTATTTCAAAAATTATTTTTAAAATTATTTTTAAAATTATTTTGAAAATTTTTGAAAATGATTTAAAAAATTGTTTTAAAATTTTTAAAAAATCATTTAAAAAAATCATTTTAAAAATTCTTTATAAAAATTTTTGAAATTATTTTAAAAATTATTTTAAAATTCTTTAAAACTTTTAAAAATCATTTTAAAAAATTATTTTAAAAATTATTTTAAAAAATTTAAAAATATTTTTGAAAATTATTGTAAAATTTCTTTTAAAAACTGTAAAATTCATTTTAAAAATTATTTTAAAAATTTTCTAAATCTTTTTAAAATTTAATTTGAAAATTCTTTTAAAAACTTTAATAATCATTTTAAAAATTATATTTAAAACTTTTTAAAATCATTTTAAAAATTCTTTTAAAATCTTTTAAAAAACATTTTGAAAATTATATTAAAAAATCTTTTAATAATTATTTAAAAAAATCCTTTTAAAAGTTCTTTTAAAAAAGTATTTAAAAAATTATTTTAAAATTATTTAAAAATTCTTTTAATTTTTTTTAAAAATTATTTGAAAATTATTTAAAATTCTTTTAACAATATTTTAAAAAATTCTGTTAAAATTATTGTTAAAATTCTTTTAAAATTTCATTTTAAAAAACTTTAAAAAATTTTCGTTTTAAATAACTCTTTAAAAATTTTCGTTTTAAAAACTCTTTAAAAAATTTTATTTTAAAAACTCTTTTAAATTTTCATTTGAAAATCTTTTTAAAAAATTCATTTTAAAAACTCTTTAAAAATTTATTTTAAAAATGCTTTGAAAATTCTTTTAAAGAAAGTTAGTTTATCTTAGAAAACATTTCAATTAAACTTAAAGTTAAACTATTTCTAAATCCTAATAAAATTATTAACATTTGATTAACTTAAAATTGAACTTCAAACTTGAACTTGATCTTGAATTTTAAAACTAAAGTTAAAAATCAAATTTAAAATCAACTTAACCAAAAGATATATTAAATTAATACTGATTAAATTAAATTTAAAATGTACTAAACTAAACTAATTAAATTATGTTAAACTTAAAACTTAAATTAAGTTAAAAATTAAACGTTAAACTTAAAATAAAACTTAAATTTAAAATTAAAATTAAACTTTAAAATTAAGTTAAACTTAAACTAAACTCAAACTTAAAGTTAAATTGAAATTAAAATTAATTCTAAGTCTATGTTACTTAAATGTGATTCAATAACTTGAAATTAACAACTTATTTAATTTACTTAATTCCTAATCTTATTAAAAGATTAATTAATCTGCTAATTTATTCAACTTCAAATTAATACTAACTAAAAACTTAATTAATCCCATTTAAAAGAAAAAAAATAAAATAAATATTATAACTAAGATTGTCATTAAATTAACTCAATCTATTAATGCAAAATTTAAGCTATTTTAAACAAATAAGTATTAAATTAGTAACAAATTATTTTAATACACCTAAATCTAAAATTAATTATCTTTTAGACTAGTTGTTTAATAAATGACCAATTATACCAAGTATATAGAGATAATTATGTAGAAAAATATTTCTAACCCTAAATCCCCTAGAACATTTAGGTACCCAAACACCAGTGTTGACTTCAGGGGAGTGTTGACTTCAGGGGAATGTTAACTTCTGGGGAGTGTTGACGTCAAGGGAGGTGTTCTTGAGAATTATGTTTGTAAAATCTTTTGAAAAATTATTTTTGTAAAAATATTTAAAAAATCTATAAATACAAAAATATTTTGAATAACCTTCTCATACTTTATTTGAAAAATATTCTTAAAATATTTTCAAAACTTTTTTAATCATTTTGAAAACTATTTTACAAATTTATTTTATTTATAAAAAAATACTCTATGCTTTTCAAAAATCATTACGACTTAACATATTTAAAAAATTATTTCGTTACTTAGTAAATATTTTAAAACTTAAGTTGATAAGGTCTTCTTAAAATGTTTTTGTGCACAATCATTTTTAAATTTTTTGTATTGAAAAATGTTTTGAAACTCACCTTCAAACTTCGTGTTCTTTTAATTTGTATCAAACCCCTAGACACATAGGACATTTTACTTGTGGTTAACAAGAAATCATAAGAATGTGTCAAGTTAAGGGGGAGCCCTGATTGAAAGACTAAAAGGTGTTTTTTTTAAAAAAAATTACTTTTGCAAATCTTTGAAACTAAGTTTGAAAAATTATTTTCATAATTTTTTACAAAACCTCTCTTTGCTTTACAATTTTTTTGTGAAAACACATTGAAAAATAATTAAAAAAAACTTAATTTAAAAAAATTCTCTTTACTTAAGTTTTCTTTGATATTTACATAGATTTTTTTTTTAAAATATACATTGAAAGATGTTTTTACAAACACTTTGGAAAGTTTTTTTTGCACATTGTTGGTGCAAAACCTAGTAGAAACTTAAGTTTATATACTTTTGATGCGTGCCAAAGGGGGAGAGTGATATCTTAAGTTAGGAAAATCTTAAGTCAAACTTTTTCAAATTTCTCAAAGTTTTTCGAATTTCTCAAATCTTGAGAATTAATCCTTAAAGACTCAACCCTAACTTAAGAAAATTGTTAAACATCAAAAAGGGGGAGATTGTTGGTGTAATCGACCTCTAGGGTTTCGATGTTTGACAATATGACCTAGGGTTGACCTATACAGGATTTGATGTTTGGGAGAGAGAAGTCTATTCAGGACTAGATGACTAGCAAAGGTAAGTCCTAACCAATAGTTAGGCAAAGTGGAAGTCCTGGTGAGTGAAGTCGGGCCCTAGTGAGTGAAGCTAGGTGGTGGAAGTCCCGGTGAGTGAAGCCGGACCCTAGTGAGTGAAGCTAAGTGGTGGAAGTCCCAGTGAGTGAAGCCGGACCCTAGTGAGTGAATCTAGGTGGAGGAAGTCCTGGTAAGTGAAGCCAGACCCTAGTGAGTGAAGCTAGGTGGAGGAAGTCCTGGTGAGTGAAGCTAGGCAATGGAAGTCCTAGTGAGTGAATCTAGATAATCCTAGGAGGTAACCCTAGGTTATACTTGATTTCTGTTAATACTGTGCTAACTCAGTGTTGCGGGGAAGCTCAGCTAGGTCGACGAGCTGACCAGGTAGCTGACACAAAGCCCAGACGGGTCGAAGGGTTGACCTTAACGTCTGGCAGGTAAGTGAAGGTAAGTCACTGGAGGGGAGTGAATGTGAGGACGCGTCCCAGGGAAGGGAACATTAGGCGTCGATCTGACTTAAATCCATTTTGAATATCTAAGTCGAGATCGTGATTAGATTCCGGTCTCGAGGAGACAGAATCTAGTTAATACTCTGCTTGTTAACTTTAAACTGTGCTATCACTTTGTTTTGCAGGATAATATTATTTGCATTTTGCCTCGGACTAACTCTTTCTTGCAGGAGAAGGATTTCTGGAGAAGAGTGGTCCAGGCGCTCGGGAGGGATCCGGGCGCCCGGAGGTGAATTTCTATCCGTAATGTCATTTCGCCACGTGGAGCGCCCTAGTTCGCTCGACTACGTCATATTCAGGGCACCCGAAAGGATCCAGGTGCCCCAAACCTCCTATATAAGGAGGGTAAAGGCTGGAGTCACAACAACGAAAGATCTACTCCTCTATACTCTTGCAACGCTGCGAAAGCTCTCCGACAAAAGTGTTATTTTTGTTTCTATTTTTTTTTATTGTCGGCTTTCTTTTTCGCTAATTAATTCCTGTACTTAATATTGTAATCAAATCTTTCAAATTATTAGTGATTGCCCATCGAAAGCAACCTTGCGTGCGGGCCTTGGAATAGGAGTCACCAAAGGCTCCAAACTAAGTAAATTGTTGTGTTTGCTTTGGCTTAATTATTTTCCACTGCTTACTCTCGAATTTTTAAATCGATATTCATCCCCCCTCTATCGAATTCACGATCCAACACAAGTGGCTTACAGTCATGATGTCGAAAATGGATTCCATATACAAAAACCAAGTTTTGAATTTAGTGGATCCACCTAAAGGCATTGCGCCTATAGGGTGTAAGTGAGTTTTCAAGAAGAAAACTAACATGGATGGTAATATAATTTACCTACAAGGCAAGGTTGGTGGTGAAAGACTATCATCAAAGGCAAGGCATTAACTATGACGAAACCTTCTCACCTATAGCCATGCTTAAATCCATTTGGATATTCCTAGCCAAATTAGCTCATCATGATTATGAGATATTATAAATGGATGTGAAAATAATTTTCCTTAATGGAAACCTGCTCGAGAACGTGTATTTGATATAGCTTGAAGGTTTCACATCTGTTAATAAGAATAAAGTATACAACCTTCAACGGTCTATTATGGACTAAAGCAAGCATTCAGGAGTTGGAATATCCATTTTGATGAGGCGATCAAAGAGTTTAATTTCTCATATACTCCAGATGAACCTTGTATGTATCAAAAGGTTAGTGGGAGTGTGGTCGTATTCCTAATATTATATGTGTTAGTGTAGTAGGGCCGACAAAAGGGGGGGAAATGCCTACAAGAAAAAGTAACCACTTCTTGTTCTTTTGATTTGATTAGTAGCACAATAAAAATAACAATAATAAAAGAAATGAAAACTTAAAGAGAGTAGGTAAAAGGCCAGAGTTTTACTTGGTTATAACCTAGGTGATTGTTAATCCAAGGCGTTTGAAAAACAGTAGCTGATCTCTTCACTTGGGTGATTCTTCGGCTAACTGAAGTTGAGCTCACTCGAACCCAATTCCAACCTTCTCCTCGAGCAAGCTTCCTCCCCCGCTTCTCAACTCTCGAATGCCGCGCACGTCCTTCTTGTCCATCGGTGTATTCTTCAGCAACATCTCATCCTTCAGATGGATCGAGCCCATCGACTCCTTTCCCATTCCATACTTCTTGCTAGCTTTGTCTTTCGCTTGACTTCTTGTGTTCCTAAGCTCTTGCACACTTAGACACAAAGATCAAATACACTAGGACCTAACTTAACTTGGTTGACCACATCAAAACTACCACAGGGTATTGGCAATCTCCCCCTTTTTGATGTGCATCAACCCAAGTTAAAGTTAGGGCTAAATAGAAAGTAATAACATGATAAATGAATTAAGCAATATCATAATTAGAATAAAATATTGTAATCTAATGAATTAAGCAATAAAATTGCATTATTCATACAAAGAAAGAAAAAATGTCCTTATGCCCCTTTAACTCCCCCTTGACTGGTATCTATTTCTCCCCCTTTGATCACATAAAAAAAATAAAATAAATTGAAAAAAATAAAATACACTATTATAAAAATTTGAAATAGTTATCTAGGAGTACATAACAGGAATTATTAATAAGATAATAGTTTTCAGAAATAGTTTCTAGAAAATATTCAATTGTTACTAATTATTTGATAAAAATAAATTAAAAAATTTGTTTTCATTTCTGAAAAATTCTGTAACTTTTTGTCAAATAATTTATATATGAAGAAAACTTTTTGTAGAAAAAAGAATTAGTTTAATTAATAGAATTGATTTATTTTATCAGAATAACCGTATTTTTGAAGATAAATCTTAAAAATATATTTAAACTCCAAAAATTCTTCCAAAATTTTCTATATATGGACAACTAATTGTTGAACATTTGAAAAAACAAAGTTCTTGAATTTATATTTTTTTTAATTTTTAATATAAAAAATTAACTTTTTGAAAATAATTCGTAATAATTCAAATAAAATTCAAAAAAATGTTGAAAGTTTTTATTATGATAGAAGATATCATGTTTTATCCCAAAAAAAAAAAAAGATTTCAAAGATATGTCTTAAAATTAGTTATAATTTTCAAAACTATCATTTTCATTAACAAATTCATAGAAAATAACTTAACAATTAAAAAAAATCTGAAAAAAAATTTCCTTAATAGAAAGACTACTTTTCTATAATAAATATAAAATTTTTAAGTAAGAGATTCAAACATAAAAAAAAAATTTACTAAAGTAATTTCTATCCTAATCATTCAAAACTTTGGGAATTTTAATCTTTAAAAAATTTTGGAATCCAATATAGGTTCCTACCTACTAGATTTATCAAAAATTTTGGAGGTACATAATTTCTAGGGATTTTATTAATTTGTCCTTAGTGTTTTCTAATGTACTTGTTAATTCTACCATTATTTTTTAATTCTGATTTTTAAAAGTTATTCGAATTCAACCATGCATAGTTATTTTCTCATTTTTCTATTTGTGCTTTCAATTTTTCATTTTCTATTTTTAGATTATCAAACATATCTAAGAGACATGACTTTGCTAAGTTTAATTTTAATCTAGTATTATCTTTTTCTAATTGTACTGTGTCCATTGAAAGTATTTTAATAAATTAGAAAGACTATTTAGGAGAAAGTGCACGTACCTCACTTACCTCTTGTGTTCTGATTCTCCCCCTTTATCGTAGCTTTCTTATGAAGATCCTCCCCCTTTGTCGATGCTCATCTTTGATGAACTTTCGATGTCCCTTTGGTTGTGTGTCATTAGGGCTAGTCCGGTGTATGCTTCAATCTCAGACTCAGAGGACAACGATTCTATTGGACCCTTAGTGACCGGCTAGATGGGGTGAATTGCCTGCACAAAAAAAATAAACCCTTCTCGAGTTTATAGCTATATTAACATAAATACTTGTACAAAAGAAAACTAATCAAAGAAAGAAGAAGCTTAGAGATTTTACTTAGTTACAATCGGAGAGGTTATTAATCCAAGGAAGATGAAAAGCTCACTAAACAATCTCCTTTAGGCAGAGAAGCCTCTTACAGTAGTTGAAGCACTAAATTATAGAACAAGACTAAAGAATAATCAATTACAAGTGTTGTTTTGACTTTTTGGGATCAAGGTTGTATTTATATCCCTGGTCGGGGCGCCTGGAAGGGTTCTAGGCACTTGGAGGGAGATAAACTTTTATCCCTGTCACAATGGGACGTGCCACTTTATGTTTGTTATAGTGTATACTAAAAGCCTAGCTTTTGGTATAAACATTTATCTAGAAATAAGAATCACATTGGTCAAATGTCTACATTTATGATAAATGTAGTTGTTCAATTAATTTATATTGTAGATAACATGGTGTGTGGTGTCACACACAGAGGATCATGTTATCAGTATCTTATAAATTATAAACAGTAGCTCACGACCATAATGGAAAGGAACAAACCATTGGAAGGTTGTAGTGTAATTAGGTATCAGTTTATCTTGACTGTATAATTACACTAGTACACTCAGAGTGTATTGAGTAGGACCATTTGAGGTCGTTTCTTTTATACTAACTTTATAAAGAAACAAAGACCTCGGTTATTATGGAAGAGTGTGCTCTTAATCCTAATATAATAACAAGCACATATATTTGATATTTATTTCTTTAATTTATCAATGGGTGAGATTTAGTTCGATAAATCAATAAGCCCGATAAGTTGGGAAATGGTATCACTTATAGTGTGTGTTGTTGATTATAGAAGGAAACTGTGTCCTAGAGATACTAGGTTGATAATGTCCTCAAGAGGAGCTCATAAGGATTGTCATGTTAAACCCTGCAGGTGGACTTAGTCCGACATGATAATAAGGTTGAGTGGTACTACTCTTGGACTAAGATATTAATTAAATGAGTTGTCAGTAACTCACTTAATTAGTGGACATTCGATATCTTAAATACAGGGAGACTAACATGCTCATAATAAGGAGCCCAAAAATGTAATTTGGGATTGGTGCGGTAGTTCAATAATAGTTCTCTAGTGGAATGAATTATTATTGATAAAATTAAGTTGTGTTCGGGGCGAACACGCGATGCTTAATTTTATCGGGAGACCAAAACCAATTCCTCCTCTCGGTCCCTATCGTAGCCTCTTATTTATAGAGTTCTATACCCACCTATACCCACCTTCTATACCCACCTATAAGGGGCCGGCCAAGCTAGCTTGGGAACCAAGCTAGGGCCGACCTAGGTATAAAATTGGGTGGCCGGCCCTAGCTTGAACCCAAGCTAGTGGGGGCCGGCCAAATTAAATTAAAAAGGGATTTTAATTTTAATTTTTATTATGTGGAAGAAATAATTTATTAAAGAGAATTAAAATAAAAATATCTCTCTTGTAAAAGATCTACAAAAGATTAAAGAAAGAGATTAAGTCTCTTTCCTTATTTGTAGATTGGTGAGATATTTTATTTTCTCTTTAAAATTATCCACATGTTGATAAAATTAATATTATAGAAATTTCCTTTTATCAACCATGAAGAGATTTTTAAAGAGAAATTTTATTTTTAAAATTTCCAGAAACAAATTAGGAAGTTTTAATTTGTTGATTAAAACTTGTCTAATTTATTTCCTCTTGATGTGGCCGGCCATTAGAGATTAATTGGGGAAATATTATTTTATTTTTCTCAATTAAATCATGTCAAGGGAATTAAGGAAATTTTATTGTAATTAAATTTCCTAATTTGCCTAGGCCAAGGAATATAAAAGAAGGGGTGAGGGTGCCTTCACAAGATACAACCTCTATTATTCTCCCTCTCCTATTCTTTGGTGTGGCCGGCCAACATCTCTTCTTTCTTCCTCTTTGTGGTGGCCGAAATTCTCTATTGCTTGGAGCTCTTGTGGAGGCCGGATACTACTTGGAGAAGAAGAAGAAGAAGGAGAGAAAGCTTGCATCTCTTGGAGCTTGGTTGGTGTTTTTCTTCTTCCTTGGTGAAGCTTTATTTTTTTGTGGCCGAACCTAGCTAGGAGGAGAAGAAGGTGGTTGGTGGTTTCTCATCTCGGAAGATCGTTGCCCACACAACGTCCGAGGTTAGAAGAGGAATATGGTAGAAGATCAAGAGGTTTTTCTAAAAGGTATAACTAGTAATTTTTCTTTCCGCATCATACTAGTTATTTTTGGAAATAATACTAAATACAAGAGGCATACGATTCTAGAGTTTCGAATTTGTTTTCGATATAGTGTTCTTTTGTTTTTCTTTTCCTTGTGATTTGATTGTTCTTTTCGGTTAACCTAAAGTTATTTTAGGAAATTAAATATTAGCTTTCTATAAAAGGTTTTGTCTAGTCGGTGGTGGTTGCTCCCATATCCAAGAAGGCCATGTGCCTCGCCACGTCAGTACTGGGAACCGATTATGGAAATTAATATTTAATGGAATTAATAACTTAAGGTGACTTGGGTTGAACGTGTTAAGTTCCGCAGGAGATCCAAGTCAAAACCTAAAAGAACAAATAGATTAAGTTTTGGATCAAACGTGTTAAGTTCCACAGGCGATCCAAAATTTAATTTAAAAGAACACATGGTAGCTAGGAAAAGGTTCAGATCTTTGTACAAAATTTTATACAGTGGAACCTCTAGGCTTTCCGAGTAGCAACCAACAATTGGTATCAGAGCTAGGGTTTTGCCTCTGTGTATTTGGTATTAGTTTAATTATGCACATGTCATACATAATTTAGGCAGGATAATAGTAGGATGTGCTAACTTTGTGGATGCAAGATCCAACTATTATGGCTTATAGTTTTATGTGTGTGATTGGACCCTTGGACATGTCAAGGGCATTTATATGTGTGTGCATGATTGTATTATAAAATACAGCAGGAGCTGTATTTAGTTTTATTAGGATTTTATTTTGATCTAGATACATGTACATTCCTTTTATGGAATATAGGATCAAAATTGTAAAATTCTATTTATGTCGCGGATCGAATCTTGCAAAGCGTGGAACCTTCTAAGGACCAGAGGCGCAGCGGAACAAGGAGCAAGATGGATGCGACAGCTAGACCCGGTGGCGGTGGCCAAATATGGCAGCAGCTTGGGATGACAACACACGGAGGACAACTAGAGATAAAAGCCATAATAGTTGAAAATTAGATTTTCTATTTATTGCTTTTATATTGTGTTGTGTGTGCATGTTAGTTTACAAGTTTAGTAGGCTAGCATAGTTAAAATTCCTCATTAATAAATAACTAAGTGGGAGAGGGATTTTTAAGTAAATCCCATGGTCTCCATTACTGGTTTGTAAGTGATGCAAACAAGCTTGCGCGTTGGCTCTGAGTGCCTTCCTCCATAACGGATGAGCTAGTTTGCAGATCACTAGAACATACTTCCATTTTTGGATGACTATAGGAAGTTAATTAAGAGCGTGTGATCTTCCCCAACGGAAGGGGCATAATCTTATTAATGGACTTAGTGTCAAGTAATGGTATACACTTAGACACATCTAATAGTATCCTCCCCATCGGAGTCACTGTTATTATTTGTGTGACCAAATGAAACCAACTATTAATTTGTCATAAAACTAGGTTGACAAGATAATAAAATTAAAGGGTTAAAACCCCTCTTACAAATGATTGATTTTGTATACGTCCACACTAACGTGGCATACAAAATTAACGGTGTTTGAGATAATTTTATTTGTCATAAAGTTACGTTGACAAGATAGTTAATGGATAAAACCCTCCTCTTACAAATGTTGATTTTGTATACGTCCACACTAACGTGGCATGCAAAATTCACGGTGTTTTGAGGTGTTGGTAAATTTAAATGGTTTTGTTAGAGGAATCAATATTATTTTAAATTTAGAAGTCTTGACCAAATATTTGATTAAAGATAGACCAACTATTAATTTTATTCGTCATAAAGTAAGGTTGACGAGATAATAAAATTAAATGGTAAAATTTCCTCTTTGAATTTATATACGTCCACACTAACGTGGCATACAAGATTCATGGGGATTTTTAAGGAGTTGGTCTTAACCAAATATTTTTGTGATTCTTAGGATGATGGTCAATCCCTAGCTGATATACTTTAGGATAGACTTAGTGGTCCCAATTATAATTGATTGGAAAAAGGATTTGGACATTAAGGTAGACTGTCCTCTTAGAACTAAGAACAATATAGGTGTATTTTATTCATTAGTTGAAACATGTTTAGTGGTGTTATCTACCAGAACCTGGAGTGTAGATACAGATGCCATTAATCATGATTCCAGGAAACCCGACAACTAAATGAAAATAAAAACACCATCCACATGGGCACTGCTGTAAAAGTGGCAGCTGTTGCAGTGGGAGATGTTTATCTTTTGATAAAATAAAACATGGATTTTTGAGTAATTGTCTTTACGCACCAAGTTTAGAAAGAACTAGTTTTCAGTTTCTAAACTATTCAAAGAACATGATATTCTGCCTCAAAGTTGTTATTAAGAAAAAGAGGGAAGTTATCTGTTCTGGTACGTTGGTTGGCAATTTATAAATCTAATAACTCTCACGATGCAACAAATGGAAATTAGTAACACATCTTCTAACTTTAAGAGAAAGTAACCTTCGGAAATGAACCAATTATATCTTTGGCATCTAAGGCTAGGTTATATTAACTTGAGTATGATTCATTGGTAGCTGATGAACTTTTGGGTTCATTAGTAGTGGAAATCTTTCCAACCTGCGAGTCTTACTTGGAAGGAAAAATAACCAAGAAGCTTTCAAGTCTAAGGGGTATGGAGTCAAAGATATGTTGAAATTGGTTCATTCTGATTTGTGTGATCCTATGACTATCCAAGCAAGAGGTTGTTTCAAATATTTCGTCTATTTTATAGACAACTATTTGATATACGGATACATTTACTTGATGTGCCACAAGTCTAAGTGCTTTGATTAGTTCAAAGAGTATGAGGCTGATATGGAGAAATGTCAAGGTAAAAGTATCAAGACACTACAGTGAGATCGTAGTGGCAAGTACCTCTTGGGAGAATTTAGGAGTCACTTATCAGAAGAAGGGATTCAATCCCAACTAACTACACCTAGGTATATCCCAACAGAATGGTGTAGAAAAAGGAAGGTATAGGACTCTTATGGAAATAAGTAGATTGATGATGAGTTATTTAGAAAATTACCAAATTCATTTTAAGGATATACTCTGGAAACGGAAGTGAACATAGTACCTTCCAAAGTCAGAACTCTCTACTCATATAGAATTGCTGAATAGGTGTAAGCCTATTTTGAAGCATATTCGGATTCAGGTAGTCCAGCACATATGCTGAAGAGAGACAATGATAAATTGGACAGGAATTCACTTGTTTGTGGCTTATCCTAGAGAAATGAAAGTAGGTTTATAGTCTTAAAAATCAGAAGGTCATTCTTAGCATCAATAACCGATTTTTAGAAAAGGACTATGTAATAAACCACGTGCCCATAAGAAAATTTGTTCTTAAGGAAATAATAAAAGACATGTCTAATCTAGTACCAATTGTACAAGATGAGATACCACAAGGAAACTGCAACACGTATCACAAATGATACACAATTACAGAAAGTGCCTTGTCATAGTGGGAGGGTTGTTAGGTAACCTAAAAAGATTCATGTTTTGGGAGAGTTTTTGGACTCGATCCCTGGAGGACATGAACCTGATCTCTGGTCATATGATGAAGCACTCCAAGATAAAGATGCAATATCTTGACAAAGAGTAATGAATAACAGAATTAGAATATATATATTCTAATAAAATCTGGAAGCTTGTAGAACCACCAAATAGTGTAAAAGCTTTTGGGTATAAAAAGGTCTATAATAGGAAAAGAGGGATAGACAGGAAGGTAGAAACCTTCAAAGCAAGGCTTGATGAAACAGGACACTTTTTCACTGGTAGCCATGCTTAAGTCTATCCGGATTCTTTTATCTATTTGGCAAGTGGATGTCAAGACAGCATTCCTTAATGGAAGTCTTGAAGAAAGCATCCATATAAAGCAACCAGAAGGGTTCATTGCAAAGGGCTAAGAGCATCTTGTGTAAAGCTCAATCACTCAATGGACTGAGGCAAAGCTTCAAGGTCTTGGAACATCCGATTTATCAAAGTAATTCAGACCTATGGATTTATTTAGTAACCGGGTAAGTCTTGTGTATACAAAAGGTGTGATGGAAGCGTGGTGGTATTTCTTGTACTATACGTAGATAACATTTTTGGTAGTTGGAGACAATATCAAAATGTTGTCAGAAGTAAGGGTATGGTTGTCCAAACAATTCGATATAAAGGACTTGGGAGAATAAATATATTCTTGAGATCAAAGTAATAAGGGATCGCAAGAAAAGAATATTTTACTTATCCCAAGCTTCATACATCGGAAAAATCCTTGCTCGTTTTAAAGCATGCAAAACTCCAAGAAAGGTTTCTTACCTTTTCAGGATGGAGTAACTTTATCTAAAGATATGTCTCTGTAGACATCAAAGGAAATAAAGGCAGTTCTTTATGCTTCGGCTGTCGGAAGCCTAATGAATGCTATGCATGAGATAAGGAATCTGTTTTGCCAAGGGCATAGTTGGCAGATATCAAAATAACTATGGACAAGGAGAGTGGACTGCAGTAAAGCATATATTGAAGTGCCTTAGAGACACTAGAGATTATATGCTAGCTTACAAGGTAGTTAATTTGGTCCTTGTGGGTTGCATGGATTTTGACTTCCAATCGGATAGGGACAATAATAAGTCAACCTCGGGTTTTTGTGTTTACTTTAGGAGGTAAAGTCATAACTATGGAAGAGTGATAAACATAGGTGTTTTTCTGGACTCCACCATAGAAGCTTAGTATATGGCAAGCCTCTGAGGTAGCTATAAAAGTTGAATGACTCAATAATCTCAAGATAGACTTAGATATGATTTCTAGTTTGTCCAAAGATTATTACAATAATATTGGTGCAGTAGCAAACTCGAAGAAACCATAAGTCTATAAAGGCAAGTAAACACAATAGAGCGCAAGTACCACCCAATACGAGAAATCGTATAAACGAGGAGAAGTTGTTGCTACCTAGATTGCATTAGGTGATGACCTATAGATCCTTCCACCGAGGTCCTTAAGGCAAGAGCTCTTGATGGACATGTTGAAGGGTTAGGAATCAGATGTATGGCAGCAGATATAGCAGCTTAGTCTTTTAGTATAAGTGGGAGATTGTTAGAGTGTATACTAAAAGCCTAGCTTTTGGTATAAACATTTATCTAGAAATAAGAATCACATTGGTCAAATGTCTACATTTATGATAAATGTAGTTGTTCAATTAATTTATATTGTAGATAACATGGTGTGTGGTGTCACACACAGAGGATCATGTTATCAGTATCTTATAAATTATAAACAGTAGCTCACGACCATAATGGAAAGGAACAAACCATTGGAAGGTCGTAGTGTAATTAGATATCAGTTTATCTTGACTGTATAATTACACTAGTACACTCAGAGTGTATTGAGTAGGATCATTTGAGGTCGTTTCTTTTATACTGACTTTATAAAGAAACAAAGACCTCGGTTATTATGGAAGTGTGTGCTCTTAATCCTAATATAATAACAAGCACATATATTTGATATTTATTTCTTTAATTTATCAATGAGTGAGATTTAGTTTGATAAATCAATAAGCCCGATAAGTTAGGAAATGATATCACTTATAGTGTGTGTTGTTGATTATAGAAGGAAACTGTGTCCTAGAGATACTAGGTTGATAATGTCCTCAAGAGGAGCTCATAAGGATTGTCATGTTAAACCCTGCAGGTGGACTTAGTCCGACATGATAATAAGGTTGAGTGGTACTACTCTTGGACTAAGATATTAATTAAATGAGTTGTCAGTAACTCACTTAATTAGTGGACATTCGATATCTTAAACACAGGGAGACTAACATGCTCATAATAAGAAGGAGCCCAAAAATGTAATTTGGGATTGGTGCGGTAGTTCAATAATAGTTCTCTAGTGGAATGAATTATTATTGATAAAATTAAGATGTGTGTGAACACGGGATGCTTAATTTTATCGGGAGACCAAAACCAATTCCTCCTCTCGGTCCCTATCGTAGCCTCTTATTTATAGAGTTCTATACCCACCTATACCCACCTTCTATACCCACCAATAAGGGGCCGGCCAAGCTAGCTTGGGAACCAAGCTAGTGGGGGCCGGCCAAATTAAATTAAAAAGGGATTTTAATTTTAATTTTTATTATGTGGAAGAAATAATTTATTAAAGAGAATTAAAATTAAAATATCTCTCTTGTAAAAGATCTACAAAAGATTAAAGAAAGAGATTAAATCTCTTTCCTTATTTGTAGATTGGTGAGATATTTTATTTTCTCTTTAAAATTATCCACATGTTGATAAAATTAAAATTATAGAAATTTCCTTTTATCAACCATGAAGAGATTTTTAAAGAGAAATTTTATTTTAAAATTTCCAGAAACAAATTAGGAAGTTTTAATTTGTTGATTAAAACTTGTCTAATTTATTTCCTCTTGATGTGGCCGGCCATTAGAGATTAATTGGGGAAATATTATTTTATTTTTCTCAATTAAATCATGTCAAGGGAATTAAGGAAATTTTATTGTAATTAAATTTCCTAATTTGCCTAGGCCAAGGAATATAAAAGCAGGGTGAGGGTGCCTTCACAAGATACAACCTCTATTATTCTCCTTTTCCTATTCTTTGGTGTGGCCGTCCAACATCTTCTCCCTTTCTTCCTCTTTGTGGTGGCCGAAATTCTCTATTGCTTGGAGCTCTTGTGAAGGTCGGATACTACTTGGAGAAGAAGAAGAAGAAGGAGAGAAAGCTTGCATCTCTTGGAGCTTGGTTGGTGTTTTTCTTCTTCCTTGGTGAAGCTTTATTTTTTGTGGCCGAACCTAGCTAGGAGGAGAAGAAGGTGGTTGGTGGTTTCTCATCTCGGAAGATCGTTGCCCACACAACGTCCGAGGTTAGAAGAGGAATACGGTAGAAGATCAAGAGGTTTTTCTAAAAGGTATAACTAGTAATTTTTCTTTCCGCATCATACTAGTTATTTTTGGAAATAATACTAAATACAAGAGGCATACGATTCTAGAGTTTCGAATTTATTTTCGATATAGTGTTCTTTTGTTTTTCTTTTCCTTGTGATTTGATTGTTCTTTTCGGTTAACCTAAAGTTATTTTAGGAAATTAAATATTAGCTTTCTATAAAAGGTTTTGTCTAGTCGGTGGTGGTTGCTCCCATATCCAAGAAGGCCATGTGCCTCGCCACGTCAGTACTGGGAACCGATTATGGAAATTAATATTTAATGGAATTAATAACTTAAGGTGACTTGGGTCAAACGTGTTAAGTTCCGCAGGAGATCCAAGTCAAAACCTAAAAGAACAACTAGATTAAGTTTTGGATCAAACGTGTTAAGTTCCGCAGGCGATCCAAAATTTAATTTAAAAGAACACATGGTAGCTAGGAAAAGGTTCAGACCTTTGTACAAAATTTTTGTACAGTGGAACCTCTAGGCTTTCCGAGTAGCAACCAACAATGTTTGGATAGTTTTTCTGGTCTGGGCACCTGGATCAGTTCCGGGTGCTCAGATCGTGCTGAACCGACATTCACAATAGTGCCGAAAACAAGCTACCCTCAGGCCATCCTGGGGGTCCGGGCGCTCAGACCAGGTTCGGGAGCGAAGACTTAAGTCCGGGCACATGGACCAGAAAGTCAACCTGGTGTTGACTCTTTAGTCCCAGTCTTTTGCTTCGGTTCTGCTTGCATTGGTCCAGATCTTCCACTCCAGTTCCACTTGCTTGGGTGATTTCGACCATCTAGAATAGGGCTCACCCGAACCCAACTTTCGGTCATCTTTAGCAAACTTCCGCTCCGACTTCTTGTCGCTCGGAGAACGCCGCGCGCCTCCTTCTCATTCGCTTGCGTACTTCCACAGTACCTCGTACCTCGAACGCACCGAGCCCGTCAGCTCTCTTCTGTGCCGTTCTTCTGGCTAGCTGTGTCTTTCGTTCGACTTCCTGTGCTCCTAAGTTCCTGTACACTTAGACACAAGGGTTAAATACCAACAAGAGCTAACCTGATTTGGTTGATTACATCAAAACTACCTTGGGATACTAACAAATTCATCCCATGTAGCTTTCAAGTTCTTGTTCTTCAACTTTGTTGGTTTGTTGCCATTGTCTTTCTCCTTCTTCTTTAGTTTAGGGTAGTCATCCTTGATGCACCCTTTTTCATGGCAGTTGTAGCACCAAACATTTCTTTTGCTCTAAAAGTGATTTTTTGCCTACGACTTATTAAATTTATTAGATTTAATAAACTTACTAAACTTTCTCACTAATAATGTTGCTTCATCTTCATCAATTGATTCTTCGAAGTCAGGATCTGATTTGCCTTTTTGGTAAGCTTTTAGTGTTGAGCTGTCTTTTCTTTTTTGTTTCGTAAATATGCACATCTTGATTCGTGAAGTTCAAAAGTGAAAATAGATTTTTTAACGAACTAACTTCGAGGTCTTTAGATATATAAAATGAGTTAACTATAGATGTCCACTCGAGTGTCCTAGGAAATGCATTCAAAGCATACCTTAATGAATCTCGGTTTGTTACCTTTTCTTTGAGATTCGTGAGTTCGGTAATGTGTTCTTTGATCCTTGAGTGCAAATGTGCGACTATTTCACCTTCTTCCATCTAGAGGTTCGTCAATTGGTTCCGAAGCAGGTCCTATCTCGAGAGCTTTGCTTTGGACATTCCTTCATGTAGCTCTAGAAGCATCCTCCAAAGTTCCTTTGCTGACTCATAATTTCTGATCTGATTGACTTCCTAGGGTGGAAGTACGCTTAACAAGTGGAACTCGGCTCGTCCGTTCACTACGAAGTTGGCTTGATCCTTTTTGGTCCACTGGTACTCTTCTTTTTTGACTCCTTGTTGGTTTTTGGGGGCTATAAAACTATATTTAATAATTAAGAGTAATTTAAAGTCTATTTTAAAAAAAAATACCTCCATGCATTTTTCCATGTCACAAAATTCCCCTCGAACTTCGACGGGTAGATTGTCGGTTAGGCCATCGCCTCGGTGCTTCAGTCGGTGGTTAGTCCTTCTAAGCATTCTGGCTCCGATACCACTTGTTAGTATAGCGGGGCCAGTAAGAGAGGTGAATTGCCTACAAAAAAAAGTACCCCTTCTCATTCTTTGATTTGATTAGTAGCACAATAAAAATAACAATAATAAAAGAAAAAATAACTTAAAGAGAGTAGGTAAAATGTCAGAGTTTTACTTGGTTATAACCAAGGTGGTTGTTAATCTAAGGCATTTGAAAAGTATTAGAAGATCTCTTTCATTAAAGGTAGAGAAGCCTTTTACACATGTTGACAACTTAGAAATGATTAGGAAAGTTAATACAGAAGTTGTTGAATATTTCCTAGGTCTAGGGGTCTTTTTATAACTCTTGGAAAATGTTATCCGCTGTTTGAAGGTGCCTTCAAGGTGGTCCAAGGCACCTTCCATTGGATAAAGTCTACCTCCTAAGATAAAGCTTTATTCTCGGGTAACAACTAGGGAAGACGCCTTCAAGCGTTGGAAGGTGTCTTCATACTGTTCATCGAAGGCGCCTTCTAGCCATGGAAGCGCCTTCTAACCAGCCCTTTAGTAGCTAATCTCTTCACTTAGATGATTCTCCAGCTAACCAGGCTCACCCAAACCCAACTCTGACCTTCTCCTTAAGCAGGCTTCCTCCCTGGCTTCTCGTCGCTCAAACACCGCACAAGTCCTTCTCGTCCATCATGTACTCTTCCATAGCATCTTATCCTTCGGATGCACTGAGCCTATTGACTCCTTTCCCATGTCATCCTTCTCGGTAGCTCCATCTTCTACTCAACTTCTTGTATTCCTAAGCTCCTGCACAGTTAGACACAAGGATCAAATACAATAGGACCTAATATAACTTGGTTGATCATATCAAAACTACCATAGGGTACTTATAATATGTTTATAATATATTACTTATAGGAAATGATGTGCTAGTTCTACAGTCAGTTAAAGTTTGGTTGTCCATAACATTCTCTATGAAAGACATGGGAGAAACAACTTACATTCTAGGAATGAAGATCTATAGATATACACCGAAATGGTTGCTTGGTCTTTCACAATTGATATATATAGACATAGTGTTAAAATAGTTTAGCATGTCTGAATTCAAGAAAGGTTTCATATCTATGAGACATGGAATTCACCTTTTGAAGTATATGTGCCCACGTACAAAAGATGAGAGGATTTGCATGGATAAGATACCTTATGCATCCGCAATAGGATCTATCATGTATGTTATGTTATATACAAGGTTCGATGTATCGTATGCTCTGAGTGTTATGAGAAGATACCAGTCAAATATAGGAATGGATCATTGGACGACTGTCAAGACAATCCTTAAGTACTTGAGAAGAACTAATGATATATTCTTGGTATATGAAGATGGTGATATGATCATATGCGGTATACTTCAAGTCCCAATCTAGATTCATATTCATATTATATGGAGGCGTAGTTAGTTGAAAGATTTCCAAGCAAGATACTATTGCATATTCTATTTGTGAGCATAATACATTGGAGCTTCAAAAGTAGTAAAGGAAGTAATTTGGATCAAAAAGTTTGTTACTGAACTTGGTGTGGTTCCATCCACTACTGAAACATTACCTGCTTATTATGACAACACTAGAGCCATTTCAAAAGCAAAGGAACCTAGGTCTCATCAGCGATCCAAACACATGCTTTGCTGCTATCATCTAATCAGGGAGATCATTAGTAGAAAAGAAATACAACTCAAGAAAATTTCCACTGAAAGAAACCTAGTGGATCCTTTGACAAAGGATCTACCATAAAGAAAGTTTGAGAGTCACATTCATAATTACGATTTAGGACACCGTGACAATTTGTAGGGATCTAGCGTGCTAAACACGTTTAAGCGCAGCGAAAAATTAACTAGATCCTCTCCAGAAGATCTATGCGAAGGAGAAAACAATCATATACTAAGTTTTACATGAGAGGTATACCTTTGTTGCATGCCCTTCGCTATCCTGACAGCAACCTTTTTCTTTAGATGCAGATCTCAGCGCAATCAAGCGTCTGCGCCTTTACGTTTGTTAGTTAGAGCCCTAGAGCCAATCATATGATGATTGTTGTATGGACTCGATGTATCATATTCTTATATACTTATAAAGACATTTCTTTATGGTTATTATACTTACTTGTATTGGTGCCAAATAATTAAGTATAATAGCGTCCTTGAGTAGAAGGTTCATATCTATATCAATCGATTGGTTGAATTGATAGTGAGATGATATAGAGAACACTACTCTTAATCATTCCTAGTCAAGTATTAACATTCAGGGACAATGTTAATGTGACGAGACTAGAATGTAGGTCAACTCGATGACTTGATCTCACAAGTCATGGATATAGAGATATCAAGTTGACACACGGGTATGCATTGGAGAATGTATACTGAATGACCCGCCATGAGAAAGTATCATGGATATTTATATGAGTGTCATATACTTTCTCATGTGGCTATTAGTATGACTATTAGTCCTTGGACCTGAAGTCAGCATAGTTCCCTACATAAGGAGTTACATACTTTGACTTCGTCAAACGTCACCCGTAATTGGGTGGACCATAAAGGCTATTACTGGGTATGTGACAAATTATACGGAGGGATGTGAGTGATGTAGATGGGATCTATCCCTCCTATATGACAGGAGCGACATCATTATTCTTGATAGAGTGAGACCACTAAGTGCATGACCATGCCCAAATGAGTCAATATGAGATATTAAGCTCATTTGATTAGAGTGAGTCTATTTGGAGTTCAAGATTTAGATTGATTAGAGGATGACACGGTCTATGCCTCACATTGATCAATCTAGATGTCAAGGATAGAAGGACATTGTCATATATTGTGAAGGGTCACAATTAGTAGTCACAAGGTGATTTTGGATCTCAACATTCTTGTAACTTGGGTAGTAATGATGTGTTGCTAGATACCACTCATTACTTATGCTTCTAAATGGGTTTAGGAGCATTGACACAAGGACCTATAGGGTCACACACAAAGGGCAATTAGATGGAGAATGGGTTCATATGATGAACCAAGAGGATTAGGTTCATATGATGAACCAAATTGGATTAAGAGTAATTCAAATTAGGCTAATTTAGTTGGACTCAATTTGATTCATATGTTGAATGAGTCTAATTTAGAATATGACTAGTTGAATCAATTTAATTTAATGAATAGAGATTCATTAAATCAAATTGGCTTGAATCAATGGTTAGATTTGATCAACCATGGGAGAATTTAAGTCAAGTTTGACTTGACTTGAGAGGGAAGATGAAAGGTCAAGTTTTACTTGACCAAATGCCACTTCATTAGTCAAGTTTGACTTGACCAAAGCCACATGGCATGGGGCCGACCAATGATGGTGTTCCACATCATCATGGCTACATTATGTGTGTGCCACCTCATGGAGAGAAACCAAGAGGCATGACTCTTGGTATCCCAAGAGTGGCTAGCCACTTAAAAGGGAGAGGAGTTACATTTTTGGTTATTCATGGCAATTGATTTCATCTTCTTCCTCCTCTCTTCCTCTCTTCTCTCCCTCTCATCCTCCTTGGCCGAAACATCCAAGAGTGCTAGCACACTCTAGGTGTTTTTCTTCCATCTCTTGTCCCGTGTGGATACTTCTAGAGGTGTGTACACTTGAACACACTTGAGATCCGAAGAACCTTGGACGAGCAGGATAAGCGAAGGGCTTCGCATTAAAGGTATACTTTCTTTCATGTAGATCTAAGGTAGATCTAGGATTACAAACATGTACATGTAAAAATTTTTTTAACCTTAGCACGGATCCGGTGGCAAGACTTCTGGGTTTCCGCAACGCAAAAAGCAGTTTTTACGGCCTGAAAGTCCCAACAGTGGTATCAGAGCCACGTGCGAAGCGTGTACATGTTCCGTTTGTATTTTTATGAAAAATATCAGATATGTAAGTTTCTATAAATTTATGATTTTTATAGATTTTATGAGTATTTTTCTTGGAGATGCGAAGCAACAAGTGCTTGGACACTTGTAGGCTTCGTATATCGAGAAAAACCTTTCGAAACGGCAAGGTTTCGCCCAAATAGTATTGGGACAGTGGCTTAAGGCGCTGTAAGATCATAGTAGGATACTCGTGAGACTCATTTCATGAGACGGGGCACTGCCCCTAACCCTGCAAGGGGCATTGTCCCGCGATCGCGCCCGAAAATTGCTAAACGGGACCGCTGGGAAATTGTAACTCATAAATTGTAAAAACAGTAGTAAAATTGCAGAAATTTATATAAAATACATAATTTATAAATATATATGATTTTGTGATGGTCATGGCCCAAAAACCCAATTTGATTGGACTAAATGTGTTGTAATTCATAATGTGGTCTACACGCCATTTTGTGTGATTATGCGTGTTGTATTTGTTATATGCGACCTGCGCGTCGTACCTCTCTTTTATATTCCTATTGTAAAATAGTTTTAGACTCGAATGTAACTCGAGTTTCATATTTGTAATGTACAAAAAAAATTGGAGCGGTGGAAGGTCCACTTGAGAAGGAACGACGAGGAGGGTGCGAGCAACACATGGTGGTCAAAGGGAGGAGCTTGGAGAAGCTGTTGACCCTAGGTTGACCGTCTGATCTTCTCATTGGCTTGAGAAGATCGTAGTAGGGTCATGACCTAATCAAAATTTAATTATTTGCTTGTGTGTATGTGATGCATGCTAGAGTAGAGTAATTAATTAGTGCATTAACGATTAGATTAGATCTTAATCGCATATATGATACATCTTAACGATTAGATTAGATCTTAATCGCGTATATGATACACATTAACGATTAGATTAGATCTTAATCACGTCAACTTGAAATGCCTACCACGTTTTGATACCCATCACTACCTCGATCACATGTTGTTGTTGAATCTGCCAAAGCAGAGCAACACAAATTATCTTGGTAGGGTGCGGAGGGACAACCTTGGTCCCGCCTATCAAAGCTTGGGTGAGTACAAACTCAATTAGATTGAGTCAAACTAGTTAACTCAATTGGATCAGGTTTAACTATAGGCATTCTTTCAATGGTTGGAAGATAGGTCAAAATCACATTTATATTAACTCTTGTGCGATTTAGACAAAGCTAACTCATGTTTTAATATGCATGCGGATCTTGATCCTATAAACAAGAGTTGCATAGAGATGTAATTGGTAATTAGTTACCTACCGATCATACTAAGTCTTGGGCGATTTAGCCAAAGGTAACTCAAGGCATAGTATGATGTGAATCTTGTCCCGCAAGAATTATAGCAAGTTGGTTAGAATCTAGTGAGTGTGGTTTGACCACATCCATGACACAATTCTACAAAAGTTCTATAATTCAGTGGGAGCATCGTTTAATTAAAGGCCTAATTAAATGATTAGTAGAATATGATATTTATTTTCTGCATTTTTCTATTGTAGATTGCTATGTCGACAAACACGAACACCTTGTCTCTGCGTTCTATCCTTGATAAGGACAAGCTCAATGGAGCTAATTTCCTGGACTGGTACAAGAATCTGAGAATAGTTCTCACTCAAGTAAGAAAACTGTACGTCCTGGAGCAACCCATTCCCGAGGCACCTCCTGCCACTGCCACGCGAGCTTACCGAGATGCTTACAAGAAGCATCAAGATGACGCATTAGATGTGTCATGTATCATGCTCACAACCATGAACTCTGAGCTTCAGAAGCAACACGAGTTGATGGGTGCTTATGATATGGTTGAACATCTTTGTCAACTATATCAAGGACAAGCAAGACATGAGAGATTCGAGATCTCTAAGGCACTATTTCAGTGCAAGATGTAAGACGGGACTCCCATAGGCCCATATGTACTCAAGATGATTGGGTACATAGAGAACCTACAGAGGTTGGGATTCCCACTTGGCCAAGAGCTGACCACTGACTTGATCTTGCAATCCTTGTCAGAGAGCTACAGTCAATTCGTCATGAACTACAACATGAATGAAATTGACAAGCCACTGCCTGAGCTTCTGAGTATGTTGAGAACTGCTGAGCTCAACCTTAAGAAGGTTAAGCCCAACTCCATTTTGATGGTGCAAAGGCACAAAGGCAAGAGCAAGCCTAAAGGTAAGGGAAAGTCCCAAGCCAAGGGCAAAGGCAAGGCACTGAAACCCAAAGGGGGGGTCGCCAAGGATGCTACCTGCTTCCACTGCGGTCAGACCGGGCATTGGAAGAGGAACTGCAAAGTTTACCTGGAAGATCTTAAGAAGAAGAGAAGCGAGACTTTGACTTCAGGTATATATGTTATCGAAGTCAATCTATCTATTTCTTCATCATGGGTATTAGATACCGGATGTGCTTCTCACATTTGTACTAATGTGCATGCATTGAGAAATAGCAGGGAATTGATGAAGGGCGAGGTGGACCTACGAGTAGGCAATGGAGCACGGGTTGCTGCTGTTGCTGTAGGGACTTACTATCTATCTCTGCCCTCTAGGCTTGTACTAGAATTAGATGAATGTTATTATGTGCCTGCTCTTACTATGAACATAATTTCAGTTTCTTGTTTGGACAAGAAAGGTTCTTCGTTTATAATAAAGAACAAATGTTGTTCAGTTTATTTAAATGATATATTCTATTGTAGTGCACCTCTGATGAACGGACTCTATATTCTAGACTTAGAGAACCCCATCTATAACATAAATGCCAAAAGGTTCAAATGAAATGAAATGAACCAAACCTATCATTGGCACAGTCGCTTAGGTCATATAAATGACAAACGCTTATCCCAGCTCCATAAAGATGGTTTGCTGGACTCATTTGATTTCGAATCATATGAGACATGCGAGTCATTCCTACTGGGCAAGATGACCAAGACTCCCTTTAGTGGACATAGCGAAAGAGCGACTGACTTATTAGGACTTATACATAGTGATGTAGGTGGCCCTTTCAATGTCACTGCCAGAGGTGGTTATAGGTACTTCATTACATTTACTGATGACTTCAGCAGATATGGTTATGTGTATCTGATGACACATAAGTCAAAATCCTTTGGAAAGTTTAAAGAATTCAAGAATGAAGTGCAAAACCAGCTTGGCAAGAATATTAAGATACTTCGATCAGATCGCGGTGGTGAATACCTTAGCCATGAATTTCGTGACTATCTAGCTGAGTGTGGGATTCTATCCCAACTCACTCCTATTGGAACACCACAATGGAATGGTGTACTCGAAAGGAGGAATCATACCCTATAAGATATGGTACAGTCTATGATGAGTCACACCGATCTTCCTATCTCACTTTGGGGCTATGCTCTGGACACAGCAGCCTTCATACTCAACCGTGTTCCATCCAAGGCTGTGATAAAGACACCATATAGGATATGGACTGGGAGAGATGCCCAGGTGTCTTTTATGAGGATTTGGGGTTGTGAGGCTTACGTTCGATGTCAGGTCTCGGACAAATTGGGACCCAAATCTGATAAGTGCTATTTTATTGGATATCCCAAGGAAACGAAGAGATATTACTTCTACATTCCCAGTCAACACAAGGTAGTTGTGGCAAAGACTGGGGTATTTCTAGAAAGAGACTTTGTTTCTAGAAAAACTAGTGGGAGTACGTTCAATCTTGAAGAAGTTCAAGATATGAACCATAGCACTGAAGCCTTGATGGAAGTTGAACTGGAACCACAAATTATTGTGGATGATGAGATTGTTCCATAAGGAGTTGTGGAACAACAACCAGTTCAAGTAGACATACCTCTTTGCAGGTCTGATAGGGTATGTCGTCAGCCTGAGAGATACTCATTTCTCTTGTCTGACCATGATGACGTTATGCTTATTGAGAATAAGCCTACCTCCTATCAGGAAGCTGTGATGAGACCAAATTCTGAGAAATGTCTAGAGACCATGAGATCTGAGATGGAATCCATGTACACCAACCAAGTATGGACTTTGGTTGATCCACCTGAAGGGGTCAAACCCATAGGGTGTAAGTGGGTCTTTAAAAGAAAGACTGACATGGATGGAGTTATATTTAAGGGTCGTCTGGTAGCTAAAGGTTTCGAGCAAATTTATGGTATTGACTATGATGAAACTTTTTCTCCAGTAGCGATGTTTAAGTCAATTCGGATCATGCTTGCTATTGCAGCATACCACGATTATGAGATCTGGCAGATGGATGTCAAAACCGTGTTTCTGAATGGAAACTTGCTTGAGGATGAGTACATGACATAACCTGAGAGTTTTGTAGATCCACAGCATACTGGCAGAGTATGCAAGCTGCATAAGCCCATTTATGGACTAAAGCAAGCTTCTCGGAGCTGGAATCTTCGATTCGATGATATAATCAAATAGTTTGGTTTCATCAATAATGAAGATGAACCCTGTGTCTGCAAGAAGGTTGTAGGGAACACAATTGTCTTCCTTGTGTTGTATGTAGATGACATACTACTCATTGGAAACGAAATCCCTTTGCTACAGTCTGTAAAGACTTGGCTGGGGAATTGTTTCTCAATGAAGGACTTAGGTGAAGTAGCCTGCATTCTAGGCATAAAGATATATAGAGATAGATCTAAGAGATTGCTTGGCCTAAGTCAGATTACATATGTTGACAAGGTATTACTACGGTTTGCCATGCAGAATTCCAAAAAAGAATTTCTGCCGATGTCACATGGTGTGAGTCTTTCGAAGACTTAAAATCCCTCTTTTAGAGAGGAGAGAGACCGCATGGATAAGATCCCTTATGCTTCAGCCATAGGATCTATCATGTACGCTATGCTATGCACTCGTCCTGATGTCTCGTATGCTTTGAGCATAACGAGCAGATACCAGTCAGATCTAGGTGAGTGTTACTGGATAGCGGTCAAGAATATTCTTAAGTACTTAAGAAGGACTAGAGAATATTTCTTGATATATGGAGGCGATGATGAGCTACCTGTAAAGGGTTACAGTGATGCCAGCTTCCAAACTGACCAGGATAACTATAGATCACAGTTTGGGTTCGTGTTTTGCTTGAATGGTGGTGCTATGAGCTGGAAGAGTTCGAAGCAGGACACAGTTGCTGATTCGACAACAGATGCCGAGTATATTGCTGCATCAGAAGCAGCAAAGGAGGCAGTTTGGATCCGCAAGTTCATTACTGAGTTTGGGGTGGTTCCTAGCATTGCAGATCCTATTGAGCTCTATTGTGACAACAATGGAGCAATTGCGCAGGCTAAGGAACCTCGCTCACACCAGCGGACCAAACACATACTACGGCGCTTCCATCTCATTTGAGAGATCATCGATAGAGGAGATGTGAAGATTTGCAGAGTACCCACAGAGGCTAACGTCGCTGATCCCTTGACCAAGGCTTTGGCGCAGAGAAAGCATGATGGTCACACTAGGTCATTGGGTATTAGACTCTACACTAATTGACACTAGTGCTAGTGGAAGATTGTTAGTTAAAGCCCTAGAGCCAATCATATGATGATTGTTGTATGGACTCAATGTATCATATTCTTATATATTTATAAAGGTATTTCTTTATGGTTATTATACTTACTTATATTGGTACCAAATAACTAAGTATAATAGTGTCCTTGAGTAGAAGGTTCGTATCTATATCAATCGATTGGTTGAATCGATAGTGAGATGATATAGTGAACACTACTCTTAATCATTCCTAGTCAAGTATTAACATTGTTGGAGTGTAAACTAAATGCCTAGCTTTTGTATAAACATTTATAAGAATCACATTGGTCAAGTGTCTACATTTATATATACCAAATGTAGATATTCAATTAATTTATATTGTAGATAACATAGTGTGTGGTGTCACACACAGAAGATCGTGTTATCGGTTCTTTATAAATAAAAAACAGTAGCTCACGACCAAGATGGAAAGGAACAAACCATTGGAAGGTCGTAGTGTAATTAGGTATTAGTTTATCTTAACTATATAATTACACTAGTACACTTAGAGTGTATTGAGCAGGACCATTTAAGGTAAGTTCTTTTTATACTGATTTAATAAAAGAACTAGACCTTAGTTATTATGGAAGTGTGTGTGCTCTTAATCCTAATATAATAACAAGCACATATATTTAATATTTATTTCTTTGACTTATCAAAGGGTGAGATTTAGTTTGATAAATCAATAAGCCCGATAAGTTGGGAAATGATATCACTTATATTGTGTGTTGTTGATTATAGAAGAAACTGTGTCCTAGTGATATAGGTTGATAATGTCCCCAAGAGGAGCTCATAAGGATTGTTATGTTAAACCCTGTAAGTAGACTTAGTCCGACATGATGATAAGGTTGAGTGGTACTACTCTTGGAACTAAGATATTAATTAAGTGAGATGTCAGTAACTCATTTAATTAATGGACATTCGACATCTTAAACACAGGGAGATTAACACACTCATAATAAGAAGGAGCCCAAAATGTAATTTGGGATTGGTGCGGTAGTTCAATAATAATTCTTTAGTGAAATGAATTATTATTGATGAAATTAAGTTGAGTGTTCGAGGCGAACACGGAAAGCTTAATTTCATCGAGAGACCAAAACCAATTCTCCTCTCGGTCCCTATCTTAGCCTCTTATATATAGAGATTTATACCCACCACATACCCACCTTCTTACCCATCCTAATAGGGTCGACCAAGCTAGCTTGGAACCCAAGCTAGGGTCGGCCAAGACCAAGTGGAAGAGCCAAGTTGGTGGCCGGCCAAAGCTTGGGTCCCAAGCTTAGGTGGCCAACCACTAGAATATTAAAAAAGATTTTTATTAAAATTATTTCTTATGTGGATATCATGGTTTTAAAAGAGAGTTTAAAATTAAAATCTTTCTTTTTATAGCTTTCTACAAAAGATTAAGAAAAGATTTGAAATCTTTCCTTATTTATAGATTGAAAGGAGATTTTAATTTTGAGAAAACTTTCCTTTTTAACCATGATCATAATTTAAAAGAGAGTTTTAAAAATTAAATATTCTCTTTTATTAGTTTTTACAAAATATTAAGAAAAGATTTGATATCTTTCCTTATTTGTAAATTGAAAAAATATTTTAATTTTTAGAGATAACTTTCCTTTTTGGAAATTATCCACATGTTTAAAAGAAAGATTTTAATTTATAAAATTTCCTTTTTATAACCCAACATGAAGGGAAAAATTATTGGAGAAATTTTTTATAAATTTCCGGAAACAAATTAGGAAGTTTTAATTAAAACTCTCCTTGTTTTGGGGAAATAAGTGGTCGGCCATGTAATAATGAAAAGGAAAATTATTTTTAATTAAATAAAATTTTCCTTTTCATGGAAAAAGAATTAAGGAAGTTTTTAATTAAATTTCCTTATTTGCCAAGACCAAGGAATATAAAATAGGAGGTAGAGGTGCCTTCATGGCGAACGACTCTATTATTTTTCTCCTCTCTTTTTCTCCTTGGGTGTGGCCGGCCCCTCCTCTTTCTCTCTTCTCCATCTTGTGTCTGAACCTCATCTCATCTTTGGAGTCCTTGTGGTGGTCGAATCTTGCTTGGAGAAGAAGGAGAGAAAAGGAGGCGATATTTCTAGCATCCCTTGGAGCTTGGTGGTGGCCGAACCTCTTCATCTTTGGAGGAGCTTTTGGTGGTCGAAATCTAGAAGGAAGAAGAAGGTGCTTGGTGGTTCTCATCTTGGAAGATCGTTGCCCACACAACGTCCGAGGTTAGAAGAGGAATACGGTAGAAGATCAAGAGGTTATTTTTGCTTACAAAGAAAGGTATAACTAGTAATTGTTTTCTGCATCATACTAGTTTTTCTTTGTATAGTTATTTTTGGAAATACCAAACACAAGAGGCATATGATTCTAGAGTTTTCAGATTTGTTTCAAATTTGTGTTTCTTTTGTTTTATTTTTTGAATTTGTGATTCGATTGTTCTTTTTGGTTAAACCTAGAGTTATTTATGAAAATTAAGTATTAGCTTTCCTTAAAAGGCTTTGTCTAGGCGGTGGTGGTTGCTCCCATATCTAAGAAGGCCATGTGCCTCGCCATGCAGTCCTGGAAGCCTATTTTGGAAATTAATATTTAATGGAATTAATAACATAGGTGGATTTGAATCAATAGTGTTAAGTTCCGCCTGCGATTCAAATCTAAACCATTAAGAATAGATAAGTTAAATTTGGAATCAATGATGTTATGTTCCGTCTACGATTCCACATTTAACTTCTAAAGAACACAATAGGTTATTTAAGGAAAGGTTCGACACTTGTACAAAATTTTTGAACAGTGGAACCGGTACGATTTTCCTAGGACTAACCAACAATTGGTATCAGAGCTAGGGTTTGCCTCTGTGTGTTTGGTTTTAAAATTAGGTTATGCACATGTCATACATAATTTAGACTGGATAATAGTAGGATGTGCTAACTTTGTGGTTGCAGGCTCCAACTATTATGGCTTATAGATGTTGTGTGTGATTGGACCCTTGGACATGTCAAGGGCATTATTTTGTGTGTGCATGATTGTATGTAACTAATATAGCAGGAGCTGTATTAGCCCTAGGATTTTTAGAATTTTATTTTCGATCTAGATTACATGTACATTCCCTCGTAGAATATAAGATCGATATATGTAAAATTTTATTTTTGTCACGGATCGGATTCTTGCGAGGCGTGGTACTTTTGGAGCACCAGAGGCGCAGCGGAATAAGAAGCAAGATGGATACGACTACTCGACCTGATGACGGTGGCTAAAGATGGCAGCAGGTAGGGTTGGTGCACACGGAAGACAGTGACAAAAAAAGGCCATAATAGTTGGAAAATTAATTTCCATTTTTATTGCTTTTATTTACTGTGATGTGTGTGTGCATGTAATGTATGCTAGCATAGGTTAAAATTCCCCACCATAAATAACTAAGTGGGAGAGGGATTAGTATATAAATCCCACGGTCTCCAGTACTGGTTTGTAAGTGATGCAACAAGCTTGCGTGTTGGCTCTGAGTGCCTCCCTCCACAACAGATGGGTTTGTTTGCGGATCAGTAGATCAAACTTCCTTTATGGATGGTTATAAGAAATTATTTAGAATGTGTGTGATCTTCTCCAACAGAAGGGGCATAATTCTATTTAATGGACTAAGTATCAAGTAATGGTATACACTTAGACACATTTAATAGTATCCTCCCAAACAGAGTCACCGCTATTACTTGTGTGACCAAAGGGAGACCAACTATTAATTTGTCATAAAACTAGGGTGACAAGATAATAAAATTAATGGGTTAAAACCCCTCTTACTAATGATTGATTTTGTATACGTCCACACTAACGTGGCATACAAAATTAATGGTGTTTGAGATAATTTTATTTGTTATAAAGTTAGGTTGACAAGATAGTTAATGGGTAAACCCTCCTCTTACAAATTTAGAATTTGTATACGTTCACACTATCGTGGCATACAAAATTCATGGGGATTTTGAGATATTAGTCTTGACCAAATATTTTTGTGAATCTTAGGTTTTCAAATGTTAGTCAATCCCCTAGTTGTTATACTATAGAATAGACTTAGTTGTCCCAATTATTATGATTGGAAATAAGACTTGGACATTAAGGTAGACTGTCCTCTTAGAACAATATAGGTGTATTTGGTTCATTAGTTATTGAAACATGTCTAGTGGTGTTATCTACCGGTACCTGGTGAGTAGATACGGGAGCCACCATCATGTCTGCAATTCATTGCAAGGACTCTAGGAAACCCGACAACTATATGAAGAGAAATCATCGTCTACATGGACACTACTGCAAAAGTAGCAGCTGTTGCAGTGAGAGATGTTAATCCTATGATAGGAATAAAAATGAATTTTGAGAAATTGTCTATATATACTAAGTTTAGAAAGAATTTGATTTCGGTTTCTAAACTATCAAAGAATAGATATTCTGTCTATTTTGATAACAAACTTGTTATCAAGAAAAATAGGAAAATTATCTGTTCCGGTACATTGGTTGACAATTTATAAATCCAATAACTCCCATGATGCAATAAATAACACATCTTCTAACTTTAAGAGAAAGAAACCTTCGGAAATGAACTAATTATATCTTTGGCATCTAAGGCTAGGTTATATTAACTTGAGTAGGATTCATTGGTAGCTGATGAACTTTTGGGTTCATTGGTAGTGGAAATCTTTCCAACTTGCGAGTCTTACTTGGAAGTAAAAATAACCGAGAAGCTTTTAAGTCTAAGGGGTATGGAGCCAAAAATATATTGGAATTGGTTCATTCTGATTTTTGTGGTCCTATGACTATCCAGACAAGAGGTAGTTTCGAATATTTCATCTATTTTATAGACAACTATTCGAGACACAGATAGATTTACTTGATACACCGCAAGTCTAAGTATTTTGATTAGTTCAAAGAGTATGAGGCTGATGTGGAGAAATGTCAAAGTAAAAATATCAAGACACTACGGTAAGATCGTTGTAGTAAGTACCTCTTGGGAGAATTTAGGAGTCACTTATCAGAAGTAGGGATTTAATCTCAACTAACTGCACTTGGTACATCCCAACAGAATGGTGTAGAAAAAAGAAGGTATATGACTCTTATAGAATAATTAGATCAATGATGAGTTATTTATAAAATTACCAAATTCGTTTTAAGGATATACAATGGAAACGGAAGAGAACATAGTACCTTCTAAGTTAGAACTCTCTACTCCCACAGAATTACAGAATGGGTGTAAGCCTAGTCTGAAGCATTTTCGGATTTGGGTTGTCTAGCACGTGAGAGACACTGAAAAGTTGGACATGAATTAACTTATTTGTGAGTTATCCTAGAAAAATGAAAAGAGGTTTGTAGTCCTTAAAATCGGAAGGTCATTGTTGGCACCAATGCCCGATTTTAGAAAGGACTATACTATGAACCATAAACCCATAAGTAAATTTGTTCTTAAGAAAATAATAAAGGATATGTCTAATCTAGTACCAACTATACAAGATGAAATATCACAATAAACTGCAACACGTATCACAATTGATACAGAAATAGTGCCTCGTCGTAGTGGGAGGGTTGTGAGGCAACTTGAGAGATTCATGTTTTTGGGAGAGTCTTCGGACTTGATCTCGAGTAAACATGAACCTGATCCCCATACATATGACGAAGCACTCCAAGATAAAGATGCAATATCTTTGCAAAAAGCAATGAATACAGAATTAGAATATATGTATTCTAATAAAATCGGGGAGCTTGTAGAATCACCAAATGGTGTAAAAGCCATTATGTGAAAATAGGTCTACAATAGGAAAAGAGGATAGATGGGAAGGTGGAAACATTCAAAGCAAGGCTTGTTGAAAAAGGAAACTTTTTACCGGTAGCCATGCTTAAGTCTATCCGGATTCTTTTATCTATTATGAGATTTGGCAAGTGGATGACATGACAACTTTCCTTAATAGAAGTCTTGAAGAAAGCATCCATAAGCAACCAGTAGGGGTTTATTTCAAAGGGCGAAGAGCATCTTATGGACTGAAGCAAAGCTTCAAGGTCTTGGACATCTGGTCTAATGAAGTAATCCAGACCTATGGAATTATTTAGTGACCGAATAAGTGTTGTGTATACAAGAAATGTGATGGAAACGTGGTGGTATTTCTTGTACTATACGTAGATGACATTTTTGGTAGTTGGAAACAATATCAAAGTGTTGACAGAAGTAAGGGTACGGTTGTCCAAGTAATTCGATATGAAGAACTTGGGAGAATGCACACATATTCTCACGATCAAGGATCGCAAGAAAAGAATATTATGCTTATCCCAAGTTTCATATATCGAAACAATTCTTGCTCGTTTTAAGCATGCAAAACTCCAAGAAAGTTTTCTTACCTTTTCAGCATGGAGTAACTTTATCTAAAAGAGATGTCTCCAAAGACATTAAAGGAAATAGAGGAAATGAAGGCAGTTCCTTATGCTTCGGCTGTCGGAAGCCTAATATATGCTATGCACGAGATCAGAAATATGTTTTACCGAGGGCATAGTTAGCAGATATCTAAGTAACCCTAGACAAGGACATTGGACTGCGGTAAAACATATATTAAAGTACCTTAGAGGCACTAGAGATTATATGCTAGCTTACAAGGCAAATAATTTGGTCGCTGTGGGTTGCACGGATTTTAACTTCCAATCAGATAGGGACAATAGTAAGTCAACCTCGGGGTTTTGTGTTTACTTTAGGGGGTGAAGTCATAACTATGGAAGAGTGATAAGCAAAGGTGCTTTTCCGGACTCTACCATAAGAAGCTGAGTAAGTGGCAGCCTCTGAGGCAGTCATAGAAGCTTTATGGCTCAGATACTTCATGATGGACTTAGACATGTTTTCTGGTTTTCCCAAAAATTATTACAATTTATTGTAATAATAGTGGTGCAGTAGTAAACTCAAAGAAACCATAAGTCCATAAGGCAAGTAAACACAATAGAGCGCAAGTACCACCCAATACGAGACATCGTATAACGAGGAGAAGTTGTTGCCACCTATATTGCATCAAGTGATAACCTGTAGATCATTTCACTAAGGTCCTTAAGGCAAGAGCTTCTGATGGACATGTTGAATGGATGGGAATCAGATGTATGGCAGCATTTATGGCAGCATAGTCTTTTAGTATAAGTGGGAGATTGTTGGAGTGTATACTAAAAGCCTAGCTTTTGTATAAACATTTATAAGAATCACATTGGTCAAGTGTCTACATTTATATATACCATATGTAGATGTTTAATTAATTTATATTGTAGATAACATAGTGTGTGGTGACACACATAGAAGATTGTGTTATCGGTTCTTTATAAATTAAAAATAGTAGCTCACGACCAAGATGGAAAGGAACAAACCATTGGAAGGTCATAGTGTAATTAGGTATTAGTTTATCTTAACTATATAATTACACTAGTACACTTAGGGTGTATTGAGCAGGACCATTTAAGGTAAGTTCTTTTTATACTGATTTAATAAAAGAACTAGACCTTACTTATTATGGAACTGTGTGTGCTCTTAATCCTAATATAATAACAAACACATATATTTAATATTTATTTCTTTGACTTATCAAAGGGTGAGATTTAGTTCGATAAATCAATAAGCCCGATAAGTTGGGAAATGATATCACTTATAGTATGTATTATTGATTATAGAAGGAAACTATGTCCTAGTGATCTAGGTTGATAATGTCCCCAAGAGGAGCTCATAAGGATTGATATATTAAACCCTGCAGATGGACTTAGTCCGACATGACGATAAGGTTGAGTGGTACTACTCTTGGAACTAAGATATTAATTAAGTGAGTTGTCAGTAACTCATTTAATTAATGGACATTCGACATCATAAACACAGGGAGATTAACACACTCCTAATAAGAAGGAGCCCAAAATGTAATTTGGGATTGGTGCGGTAGTTCAATAATAATTCTTTAGTGGAATGAATTATTATTGATGAAATTAAGTTGAGTGTTCGGGGTGAACACGGGAAGCTTAATTTCATCGGGAGACCAAAATCAATTCCTCCTCTCGGTCCATATCGTAGCCTCTTGTATATAGAGATTTATACCCACCACATTCTCACCTTCTTACCCATCCTAATAGGGTCGGCCAAGCTAGCTTGGAACCCAAGCTAGGGCCGACCAAGACCAAGTGGATTAGCCAAGTTGGTGGCCGGCCAAAGCTTGGGTCCCAAGCTTAGGTGGCCGACCACTAGAATATTAAAAAGGATTTTTATTAAAATTATTTCTTATGTGGATATCATGGTTTTAAAAGAGAGTTTAAAATTTAAATCTTTCTTTTTTTAGCTTTTCACAAAAGATTAAGAAAAGATTTGCAATCTTTCCTTATTTGTAGATTGAAAGGAGATTTAAATTTTGAGAAAACTTTCCTTTTTAACCATGATCATAATTTAAAAGAGAGTTTTAAAAATTAAATATTCTCTTTTATTAGTTTCTACAAAAGATTAAGAAAAGATTTGATATCTTTCCTTATTTGTAGATTGAAAAGAGATTTTAATTTTTAGAGATAACTTTTCTTTTTGGAAATTATCCACATGTTTAAAAGAAAGATTTTAATTATAAAATTTTCTTTTTATAACCCACAATGAAGGGAAAAATTATTGGAGAAATTTTTTATAAATTTCTGGAAACAAATTAGGAAGTTTTAATTTTTGTTTAATTAAAACTCTCCTTGTTTTGGGGAAATAAGTGGTCGGCTATGTAATAATGAAAAGGAAAATTGTTTTTAATTAAATAAAATTTTCCTTTTCATGGCAAAAGAATTAAGGAAGTTTTTAATTAAATTTCCATATTTTCCAAGACCAAGGAATATAAAAGAGGAGGTAGAAGTGCCTTCATGGCGAACGACTCTATTATTTTTCTCCTCTCTTTCTCTCCTTGGGTGTGGTCGGCCCCTCCTCTTTCTCTCTTCTCGATCTTGTGGCCAAACCTCATCTCATCTTTCGAGTTCTTGTGGTGGCCGGATCTTGCTTAGAGAAGAAGGAGAGAAAAGGAGGCGATATTTCTAGCATCCCTTGGAGCTTGGTGGTGGCCGAACCTCTTCATCTTTGGAGGTGCTTTTGGTGGCCGAAACCTAGAAGGAAGATGAAGGTGCTTGGTGGTTCTCATCTCGGAAGATCGTTGCCCACACAACGTCCGAGGTTAGAAGAGAAATACGGTAGAAGATGAAGAGGTTATTTTTTCTTACAAAGAAAGGTATAACTAGTAATTATTTTCTGCATCATACTAGTTTTTCTTTGTATAGTTATTTTTGGAAATACCAAACACAAGAGGCATATGATTCTAGAGTTTTCGGATTTGTTTCAAATTTGTGTTTCTTTTGTTTTATTTTTTGAATTTATGTTTCGATTGTTCTTTTTGGTTAAACATTGAGTTATTTATGAAAATTAAATATTAGCTTTCCTTAAAAGGCTTTGTCTAGGTGGTGGTGGTTGCTCCCATATCCAAGAAGGCCATGTGCCTTGCTATGCAGTCCTGGAAGCCAATTTTGGAAATTAATATTTAATGGAATTAATAACATAGGTGGATTTGAATCAATAGTGTTAAGTTCCGCCTGCGATTCAAATCTAAACCATTAAGAACAGATAAGTTAAATTTGGAATCAATGATGTTATGTTTCGTTTGCGATTCCTAATTTAACTTCTAAAGAACACAATAGGTTATTTAAGGAACGGTTCGATACTTGCACAAAATTTTTGTACAGTGGAACCGGTACGATTTTCCTAGGACTAACCAACAATTGGTATCAGAGCTAGGGTTTGCCTCTATGTGTTTGGTTTTCAAATTAGGTTATGCACATGCCATACATAATTTAGGCAGGATAATAGATGGATGTGCTAAATTTGTGGTTGCAGGCTCCAACTATTATAGCTTATAGATGTTGTGTGTGATTGGACCCTTGGACATGTCAAGGATATTATTTTGTGTGTGCATGATTGTATGTAACTAATACAGCAGGAGCTGTATTAGCCCTAGGATTTTTAGAATTTTATTTTCGATCTAGATTACATGTACATTCCCTCGTAGAATATAGGATCGATATATGTAAAATTCTATTTTTGTCACAGAGGCGCAGCGGAATAAGAAGCAAGATGGATGCGATGACTTGACCCGATGGCGGTGGCTAAATATGGCAGCAGCTAGGGTTGGAGCACACGGAAGACTGTGACAAAAAATGGCCATAATAGTTGGAAAAATAATTTTCATATTTATTGCTTTTATTTACTGTGATGTGTGTGTGCATTAATGTATGCTAGCATAGGTTAAAATTCCTCACCATAAATAACTAAGTGGGAGAGGGATTAGTATATAAATTCCACGGTCTCCATTACTGGTTTGTAAGTGATGCAACAAGCTTGCGTGTTGGCTCTGAGTGCCTTGATAACGATATCTGTCACACTCGTAAATCAAATTAACAATGAATATTCACTGAACCCCTTAATTAAACAATAATGTTATAGTAACGAGCCCAGGATCAATCCGAGGAACCAACGGTGGAATGTAATTTAGGATGTCTTTTTATTCCTATTTTTTGGGTTTTCGATATAAAAATGGAGTTGAGAGCTTTAAAGCTTTGAATATAAATGTACAAAGGAAAACACAGCAGTAAAGAAATTAATCTAAAGCAAGAGTGAAACATAACTATGTGCCAATGAACAAATCATTACGCATTGTCACACTACGTTGTGATAAATCCATCAACACACATCAAACTAAGGATGAAATTACGAGACTCAAATAAATCTGATCTAAAGCAAGATGTAAACTTAATTTAGCACTTAAACACTAAACAAGTAACCAAGCACAAATAAAACTTAAACTAAGCTTCAACAAGGAAAGAAATACTAACTAGTTGCATAAAAATATAACGAACATTAAAAGAAATCTGTCTAAGCTATAAAAACAATAACAAAACGAATTAAACCCTAACCAATCCAACTCACAACCAATCTCACCAAACTTCACACTCTTGCCGTCACACAAGAGTGCCAAAGTCGAGACCACCCAACTTTGGACCTCAATGGAACATCTCAATGGCGTATCAGCTCAAGGAGTGCTCAACTACACCGACGGACCACCCCCGGCGAGCTAAGAACAACCCTAAACCCACTCAAGTGCCGAAAATCTGGAGATCTGCCATCCTTGACCTCTGAATCTGGAATGGGAGCTGTGGATGGCGGATGGGCATCGGATGGAGTTCAGGAATACAGGCGGACCACCTCCGAGTGTTGCTGATGGACGGAGATACCGTAGATTTGGAGGACCACCTCCAAATCTCAGCGGGAATAGAAAATCACAGAAAAGAGAATTGCACTGGAAGGAACACTTGCCAGCGGCTCCAGATGATCGGGATGAGCTGTCATGAAGCTCTACAATGAAGTTGAAGCTTGAGAGATCGATTGGAGAAAGAATAGGGGCCGAAATCCACTGGAAGACGCGCGTCGGGACTGAGCTGCGTGAAGGGGATCGACGAAGAAGCTCACTGTAGCTTCTCAGATTTAAATCAGATCTGGATCTGAAATGAACGGCTGAGATTGATTCCGGGCTAAATCAACGGTGAAAAGTCATCCAAATTCCGATCTGAAGGTACTGATGTTGATCTAGGGTCTGGATCTACCCTCCCGTAGGTTAGATCGATCAGATCATCACTGGATGGCCCAGATCTGCCCAGTCTTCAATGAACGGCCCAGATTGTTTCGGCCTGGATCAATGGCTAGATAAACTCAGATCTGGATCAAAACTTCTGGATCTTCATCAATGGCTCATATCTGCTCCGCATTAGGTTGGATCGGCCAGATCTTCAATGGATGGTCCAGATCTCTCCTATTCTTCATGAATGGCCCAAATCGACCCAAAGCTTGATCTTGTCGTTTAAACTCCGATTCGAGCCCAATTTCGGTCCAAATAAATCCAAATCCAAGATCCTTTGATGCCTACAAAATAAGAATCAAATATTAGCATCAAATAGTACCAAAAATAATAAAATTTATAATTAAGTCCAAAAATACACACAATGCACAAAATATGATGTAACAATGATTTAAACTATGAAATCAACATCAAACCATGCATATATGAATCAAAATAATGCAGTAAAATCATGGTTATCATGCCTCCCTCCACAATGGATGGGTTTGTTTGTGGAACAGTAAATCAAACTTCCTTTATGGATGGTAATAGGAAATTATTTAGGATGTGTATGATTTTCTCCAACTGAAGGGGCACAATTCTATTTAATGGACTAAGTATCAAGTAATGGAATACACTTAGACACATTTAATAGTATCCTCCCCAACGGAGTCACCGCTGTTACTTGTGTGACCAAAGGAAAACCAACTATTAATTTTTCATAAAACTAGGGTGACAAGATAATAAAATTAATGGGTTAAAACCCCTCTTACAAATGATTGATTTTGTATACATCCACACTAACGTGGCATATAAAATTAATGGTGTTTGAGATAAGTTTATTTGTTATAAAGTTAGGTTGACAAGATATTTAATGGGTAAAACCCTCCTCTTACAAATGTAGAATTTATATACGTCCACACTATCGTGACATACAAAATTCATGGGGATTTTGAGATGTTGGTCTTGACCAAATATTTTTGTGAATCTTAGGTTTTCAAATGTTAGTCAATCCCCTAGTTGTTATACTATAGAATAGACTTAGTTGTCCCAATTATTATGATTGGAAATAAGACTTGGACTTTAAGGTAGACTGTCCTCTTAGAACAATATAGGTGTATTTGATTCATTAGTTGTTGAAACATGTTTAGTGGTGTTATCTACCGGTACCTAGTGAGTAGATACGAGAGCCACCATCATGTCTGCAATTCATTGCAAGGGCTCCAGGAAATCCGATAACTATATGAAGAGAAATCACCGTCTACATGGACACTACTGCAAAAGTAGCAGCTGTTGCAGTGAGAGATGTTAATCCTATGATAGGAATAAAAATGAATTTTGAGAAATTATCTATATATACCAAGTTTAGAAAGAATTTGATTTCAGTTTCTAAACTATCAAAGAATAGATATTCTGTCTATTTTGATAACAAACTTGTTATCAAGAAAAATAAGAAAATTATTTGTTCCGGTACATTGGTTGACAATTTTTAAATCCAATAACTCCCATGATGCAATAAATAACACATCTTCTAACTTTAAGAGAAAGCAACCTTCGGAAATGAACCAATTATATCTTTGGCATCTAAGGCTAGGTTATATTAACTTGAGTAGGATTCATTGGTAGCTGATGAACTTTTGGGTTCATTGGTAGTGGAAATCTTTCCAACTTGCGAGTCTTACTTGGAAGTAAAAATAACCGAGAATCTTTTAAGTCTAAGGGGTATGGAGCCAAAAATATATTGGAATTGTTTCATTCTGATTTGTGTGGTCCTATGACTATCCAAACAAGAGGTAGTTTCGAATATTTCGTCTATTTTATAGACAACTATTCGAGACACAGATAGATTTACTTGATACACCGCAAGTCTAAGTGCTTTGATTAGTTCAAAGAGTATGAGGCTGATGTGGAGAAATGTCAAAGAAAAAATATCAAGACACTACGGTGAGATCGTAGTAGTAAGTACCTCTTGGGAGAATTTAGGAGTCACTTATCAGAAGTAGGGATTTAATCCCAACTAACTGCACTTGGTACATCCCAACAGAATGGTGTAGAGTAAGAAGGTATATGACTCTTATAGAATAATTAGATCAATGATGAATTATTTATAAAATTACCAAATTAGTTTTAAGGATATACACTGGAAACGGAAGAGAACATAGTACCTTCTAAGTTAGAAATCTCTACTCCCACAGAATTACAGAATGGGCGTAAGTCTATTCTGAAGCATATTCGGATTTGGGTGGTCTAGCACGTGAGAGACACTGAAAAGTTGGACATGAGTTAACTTGTTTGTGAGTTATCCTTGAAAAACGAAAAGAGGTTTGTAGTCCTTAAAATCGAAAGGTCATTGTTGGCACCAATGCCCGATTTTAAAAAAGGACTATAGTATAAAGCATAAGCCCATAAGTAAATTTGTTTTTAAGAAAATAATAAAGGATATGTCTAATCTAGTACCAACTGTACAAGATGAAATATCACAATAAACTGCAACACGTATCACAATTGATACACAAACAGTGCCTCGTCGTAGTGGGAGGGTTGTGAGGCAACTTGAGAGATTAATGTTTTTGGGAGAGTCTTCGGACTTGATCCCGAGTAAACATGAACCTGATCCCCAGACATATGATGAAGCACTCCAAGATAAAGATGCAGCATCTTTGCAAAAAGCAATGAATACAGAAATAGAATATATGTATTCTAATAAAGTCTGGGAGCTTGTAGAATCACCAAATGGTGTAAAATCCATTAAGTGAAAATAGGTCTACAATAGGAAAAGAGGATAGACGGGAAGGTGGAAACTTTCAAATCAAGACTTGTTGAAAAAGGAAACTTTTTACCGGTAGCCATGCTTAAGTCTATCCGGATTCTTTTATCTATTATGAGATTTGGCAAGTGGATGACAAGACAACTTTTCATAATAGAAGTCCTAAAGAAAGCATCCATAAGTAACCAGTAGGGGTTTATTGCAAAGGGCAAAGAGAATCTTATGGACTGAAGCAAAGCTTCAAGGTCTTGGACTTATGGTCTAATGAAGTAATCCAGACCTATGGAATTATTTAGTGACCGAATAAGTGTTGTGTATACAAGAAGTGTGATGGAAATGTGGTGGTATTTCTTGTACTATACGTAGATGACATTTTTGGTAGTTGGAAATAATATCAAAGTGTTGACAGAAGTAAGGGTACGGTTGTCCAAGTAATTCGATATGAAAGACTTGGGAGAATGCACACATATTCTCGCGATCAAGGATCGCAAGAAAAGAATATTATGCTTATCACAAGCTTCATATATCGAAACTATTCTTGCTCGTTTTAAGAATGCAAAACTCCAAGAAATGTTTCTTACCTTTTCAGCATGGAATAACTTTATCTAAAAGAGATGTCTCCAAAGACATCAAAGGAAATAGAGGAAATGAAGGCAGTTCCTTATGTTTCGGCTGTCGGAAGCCTAATGTATGCTATGCACGAGATCAGAAATCTGTTTTACCGAGGGCATAGTTAGCAAATATCTAAGTTACCCTAGACAAGGACATTGGACTGCGGTAAAGCATATATTAAAGTACCTTAGAGGCACTAGAGATTATATGCTAGCTTACAAGGCAGATAATTTGGTCGCTGTGGGTTGCACGGATTTTAACTTCCAATCAGATAGGGACAATAGTAAATAGACCTCGGGGTTTTGTGTTTACTTTAGGAGGGGAAGTCATAACTATGGAAGAGTGATAAGCAAAGGTGCTTTTTCGGACTCTACCATAAGAAGCTGAGTAAGTGGCAGCCTCTGAGGCAGTCATAGAACCTGTATAGCTCAGATACTTCATGATGGGCTTAGACATGTTTTCTGGTTTGCCCAAAAATTATTACAATTTATTGTAATAATAGTGATGCAGTAGTAAACTCAAAGAAACCATAAGGCAAGTAAACACAATAGAGCGCAAGTACCACCCAATACGAGACAGCGTATAATGAGGAGAAGTTGTTGCCGCCTATATTGCATCAAGTGATAACCTGTAGATCATTTCACTAAGGTCCTTAAGGCAAGAGCTTTTGATGGACATGTTGAATGGATGGGAATCAGATGTATGGCATCATTTATGGCAACATAGTCTTTTAGTATAAGTGGGAGATTGTTGGAGTGTATACTAAAAGCCTAGCTTTTGTATAAACATTTATAAGAATCACATTGGTCAAGTGTCTACATTTATATATACCAAATGTAGATGTTCAATTAATTTATATTGTAGATAACATAGTGTGTGGTGTCACACACAGAAGATCCTGTTATCGGTTCTTTATAAATTAAAAACAGTAGCTCACGACCAAGATGGAAAGGAACAAACCATTGGAAGGTCATAGTGTAATTAGGTATTAGTTTATCTTAACTATATAATTACACTAGTACACTTAGAGTGTATTGAGCAGGACCATTTAAGGTAAGTTCTTTTTATACTGATTTAATAAAAGAACTAGACCTTAGTTATTATGGAAGTGTGTGTGCTCTTAATCCTAATATAATAACAAGCACATATATTTAATATTTATTTCTTTGACTTATCAAAGGGTGAGATTTAGTTCGATAAATTAATAAGCCCGATAAGTTGGGAAATGATATCACTTATAGTGTGTGTTGTTGATTATAGAAGGAAACTGTGTCCTAGTGATCTAGGTTGATAATGCCCCCAAGAGGAGCTCATAAGGATTGTTATGTTAAACCCTGCAGGTGGACTTAGTCCGACATGACGATAAGGTTGGGTGGTACTACTCTTGGAACTAAGATATTAATTAAGTAAGTTGTCAGTAACTCATTTAATTAATGGACATTCGACATCTTAAACACAGGGAGATTAACACACTCATAATAAGAAGGAGCCCAAAATGTAATTTGGGATTGGTGCGGTAGTTCAATAATAATTCTTTAGTGGAATGAATTATTATTGATGAAATTAAGTTGAATGTTCGGGGCGAACACGGGAAGCTTAATTTCATCGGGAGACCAAAACCAATTCATCCTCTCGGTCCCTATCGTAGCATCTTCTATATAGAGATTTATACCCACCACATACCCACCTTCTTACCCATCCTAATAGGGTCGGCCAAGCTAGCTTGGAACCCAAGGTAGGGCCGGCCAAGACCAAGTGGATGAGCCAAGTTAGTGGCCGACCAAAGCTTGGGTCCCAAGCTTAGGTGGCTGGCCACTAGAATATTAAAAAGGATTTTTATTAAAATTATTTCTTATGTGGATATCTGTTAGTGAGAGCCCTAGAGCCAATCATGTGATGGTTACTTTTTGGACTCTTTGTATCATATTCTTGTACATATATTTCTGATATATAAATAAAGGCATTGTGATTATTATACTTGTGTGTATTTGTGCTATATAAATAAGTATAATAATGTCCTAGGGTAGTAGGTTCATATCTATATCAATCGATTAGTTAAATCGATAGTGAGATGATATAGAGAACACTACACTTAATTATTCCTAGTCAAGTATTAACATAGAAGGACAATGTTAATGCATTGAGACTAGCATGTAGGTCAACATGATGACTTGATCTCACAAGTCATGGATATGAGATATCAAGTTGACACATGGGTATACATTGGAGAATGTATACTGAATGACCCGCCATGAGAAAGTATCATGGATCGTTATATGAGTGTCATATACTTTCTCAAGTGACTATTAGTATGACTTTAGTCCTTAGACCTGAAGTCACCATGGTTCCCTACATAAGGAGTTATGTACTTTGGTTTCGTCAAACGTCACCCGGGTGGACTATAAAGGCGATTACTGGGTATGTAACAAATTATGCGGAGGGATGTGAGTGATGTAGATGGGATCTATCCCTCCTATATTACAGGAGTGATATCATAGTCTTGATAGAGTGAGATCACTAAGTGCATGGCCATGCCCAAATAAGGCAATATGTGATATTGTGCTTATTTGATTATAGTGAGTCTACTTGGAGTTCAAGACACTTAGATTGATTGGAGGATGACACGGTCTATGCCTCATATAAGATCAATCTAGATATCAAGGATAGAAGGACAATGTCACATATTGTGAGAGTCACAATTATTAGTCATATTGGTGATGTTGGATCTCAACATTCTTGTAACTTGGGTAGCAATGATGTGTTGCTAGATACCTCTCATTGCTTATGTCCCTAATTGGATTTAGGGACATTGCCAACGTTGACAAGAACCTATAGGGTCACACACATAGAGCAATAGATGGAGACTAGTTCATATGATGAACCAAGAGGAAAGATGAAGTCAAGTTTGACTTGGCTAAATATGGAAAGTCTATAAAAGGCAAGTTTGACTTGACCTAAATCCACAAGTTTGACTTGACTATGAGTTAGACTCAAGTATGATCCAAATGTTGGATAAATCAATTAAGGGAGTTAATTTGGTCATGTTTGACTTTGGCCAAATTAGGAAGGTTGAAAGTCAATATTGACTTGACTTGGATGCCACCACATTTGATGAGGTGGCATGGGAGAACCAATGGGGATGCTACACATCACCATGCCACCTCATGCTTGCCACCTCATGGGAGGTTACCCATGAGTGGCCGGCCACATTAAGGGGGCAATTAAGAGCATTAATTGCCCACTTAATGACATTTATGTGGCCGGCCACATGATATGGTGGATTGATTGAATTTTTGAATTCAATTTTTGATTCTTCTTCTTCCTTGGTGCTCTCGGCAACTTCTCCCTCTCTTCCTCCTCTTCTTGGCCGAAAACCACATAGGTGCTAGCACACCTTGTTTCGGTCATCTTCTCCACCTAATTGCTTGTGTGGACACATATAGAGGGGCTCTACTTTGTGCCCTCTAGATCCAACTTCAACCTTAGTCGAGCGGGATAAGCGAAGGGCACGCATCAAAGGTAGTTTTTCTTTAAACTATAGATCTAGGAGTAGATCTAACATATTCGGGTATTAAGCATGATATAAATACGTGGAATTTTTCGAATCGGATTTTTCTTTGCACGAGATCCTTGGCTAGGGTGTTTCGGGGTTTCCGAAAAGCGATTTTCGTGGCCCGAAAAATTCTAACAGTGGTATCAGAGCCATCGTGCGAAGCACGTATTTATTTTTTTTTTCCTGTATTAGATACAAAATTTAGATGCTTTTAAGTTTCTGTGATTTTTCTAAATTTTAGGAATTTTTGGGTATTTTTCTCGTAGAGGCGAAAGAACGAGTGCGAAGCACTTGTACACTTTTGTCACCGAGAAAAATTTCTCCGAAACGGCAAGTTTCACCCAAATAGATTTTGGGACAGCGAAAAAGGGCGCTGTATAATCGCAAGAGGACACTCGCGAAGGTTATTTCGCGAATAGGGGCGCTGCCCCTAACCCCGCAAGGGGCCTTGTGCCGCGATTACGCCCGAAACCCGCTTAGCGGGACCGCCATGGAGAAGGGACTCAAAAATTCAGAAAAAATCAGTAGAAAAATTTTAAATAAAAAAAAATACACAATTCTGAATTATGTACAGTATGTGTTGGTCATGGCCCAAGTCCCAGAATTTTTATGAAAAATTATGCGTGTAATTCATAATACGGCCTGCGTGCCGTCATGTGTTGTGTGTGCTGTATTGTGGATGCGACCTGCGTGTTGCCTTTTTCCATTATTTTATTTCTGTAAAAATTAGTTTTAAGACTCGAATGTAACTCGAGTATAAATTTTGTAATGTACAAAATTTGAAGATGACGAAATTCCGGAGAAGACGGACTCGCGGGAGCATGCCGGCAACACATGGGGATCGGAAGGAGGAGCTTGGAGAAGCTGCCACCTAGACCCTAGGATGACCATTGGATCTTCTCTTTGGCTAGAGAGGATCCTAGTAGGGCCATGACCAATCACATAATTTAAATGTATATATTTTATTTTTGCTTATGTGTATGTGATGCATGTTTGTGTAGAATAGAATATGCATGAGTGTATGTGATGCACATGTGATGTGGGAACCACATCTTGATGTGCACAATACACATTTAGGATTTAAATTAGATTTAATTTACGCCTAAATATGATGCACATCGTCGATTAGATTAGATCTAAATCGAAATCAACTCGTAAACGCCTACCGGGCCATGATACCCATCACTACCTCGATCATATGCGATTGTCGTATCTGCCAAAGCAGAGCAACGCATTTAATCTTGGTAGGATGCGGAGGGACAACCTTGGTCCCGCCTATCACGCTCGGGTTAGATTGAGCTCAATTAGATTGAGTAGCTAGCAAAGCTCAATTGGATCGAGTGAAGCTATAGGCGTATTCCAATAGTTGGAAAGGTAGGACAAGATCACGTTTATAAATAATCTTGGGCGATTTAGCCAAAGCTAACTCAAGATTATTTGTAAAAGTTAAATCTTGATCCTATAAACAAGAGTTGCATGGAGATGTAATTGGTAATTAGCTACCTACCGATCATACTAGGTCTTGGGCGATTCAGCCAAAGCTGACTCAAGATGTAGTATGATGTGGATCTTGTCCCACAAAATTCAGTGGGAGCATCATTTAATTAAAGGCCTAATTAGATGATAGAATATGATATTGATTTTCTGCATGTTTAATATGTTGTAGATTGCCATGTCACCAAACGCGAACACTCTCTCCCTACGATCTGTCCTTGAGAAGGACAAGCTCACAGGAGCTAACTTCCTGGACTGGTACAGGAACCTGAGGATAGTCCTCATGCAGGAACGTAAGCTGTACGTTCTGGAGCAAGCAGTTCCTGAAGCACCACCAGCCTCTGCCGCTCGTAGCATTAAGGATGCTCATCAGAAGCATCAAGACGATGCGTTAGACGTGTCGTGCCTAATGCTATGCTGCATGTCCTCTGAGCTTCAGAAGCAACACGAGAACATGAATGCCTTTGATATGATTGGCCATCTTAAGCAATTATATCAAGGGCAAGCCAGGCATGAGAGGTTTGAAGTGACTCAGGCCCTCTTTTCATGTAAGATGAAAGAGGGAACCCCTGTAGGAACTCACGTACTCAAGATGATTGGGTACGTCGAGAACCTAGAGAGGTTGGGGTTCCCATTGGGCCAAGAGCTGGCCACTGACTTGATCCTGCAATCGTTGCCGGCAAGTTACCGTCAATTCGTCATGAACTATAACATGAACGAATTAGACAAACCACTGCCCGAGATGCTCAACATGTTGAGAACTGCTGAGCCCAATCTCACCACTACCAAGACCAGTACCGTCCTGATGGTACAAAAGGGCAAGGGTAAGGGCAAGTGGAAGCCCAAGGGTAAGGGTAAGACCCAGACCAAGGGCAAAGCCAGCTCTTCAGCACTCAAACCCAAGGGCGGGGTGCAAAAGGATGCTACCTGCTTCCACTGTGGTCAGACAGGGCACTGGAAGAGGAACTGCAAGATCTACCTGGAGGATCTTAAGAAGAAAAGAAGCGAGGCTTCTACTTCAGGTATAAATGTTATAGAAGTCAACCTTTCTATTTCTACATCATGGGTATTAGATACTGGATGTGCATCTCACATTTGTACTAATGTGCAGACGCTGAGAAGTAGCAGGGCATTGGCAAAGGGCGAGGTGGACCTACGAGTAGGCAATGGAGCAAGGGTTGCTGCTATTGCTGTAGGAACATATTTTCTATCTCTGCCCGCTGGGCTTGTATTGGAACTAGATAATTGTTGTTATGTCCCTGCACTAACAAAGAATATTATTTCAGTTTCCTGTTTAGATAATAAAGGTTTTTCATTCATAATAAAGGACAAATGTTGTTCTGTTTATTTGAAAGATATGTTCTATTGTAGTGCACATCTGATGAATGGCCTCTATATTCTAGATTTAGAGAGCCCTATCTATAACGTGAGTACCAAGAGGTTGAGATCAAATGAGTTGAACCCAACCTATCTCTGGCATTGCCGCCTAGGCCACATAAACGAGAGTCGCTTGTCCCAGCTCCATAAGGATGGTTTGCTGGACTCATTTGATTTTGAATCATATGAGACATGTGAGTCATGCCTTCTAGGCAAGATGACCAAGACTCCCTTTAGTGGACATAGCGAGAGAGCGACAGACTTGCTAGGACTCATACATAGTGATGTATGTGGCCCTTTCAATATCGCTGCTCGGGGTGGTTATAGGTACTTTATCACATTTACTGACGACTTCAGTAGATATGGTTATGTGTACTTGATGACACATAAGTCTGAATCCTTTGAAAAGTTCAAGGAATTCAGAAATGAAGTACAAAACCAGCTTGGCAAAAGTATTAAGATACTTCGATCCGATCGAGGTGGAGAATACTTAAGCCATGAGTTTAGTGACTATCTAGCGAGTGTGGGATTCTATCCCAACTCACTCCTCCTGGAACACCACAGTGGAATGGTGTATCTGAAAGGAGGAATCGTACCTTATTAGATATGGTACGATCTATGATGAGTCACGCAGATCTTCCTATATCCTTTTGGGGATATGCTCTGGACACGGCAGCGTTCACACTTAACCGTGTTCCATCAAAGGCGGTCATGAAGACACCATATACGATATGGACTGGGAGGAGTCCCAAGATGTCTTTCATGAGGGTTTGGGGTTGTGAGGCTTACGTTAGACGTCAAGTCTCAGACAAACTGGGACCCAAATCTGATAAGTGTTATTTTATAGGATATCCCAAGGAAACTAAGGGATATTACTTCTACATTCCTAGTCAGCACAAAGTGTTTGTTGCTAAGACTGGGGTCTTTCTAGAAAGGGACTTTGTTTCTAGAAAGGCTAGTGGAAGTTCGTTTGATCTTGAAGAAGTTCAAGACAACGACCAAAACACTGAGCCATTGATGGATACTGAACAGGAACCACAAAGAGTTGTGGATGATGAGATTGTTGCACAAGAAGTTGTGGAACAACAACCTGTTCATGTAGACCTACCTCTTCGCAGGTCTGATAGGGTACGTCGTCAGCCTGAGAGATACTCATTTCTCTTGCCTGACCAGGATGACGTTATGCTCATTGAGAATGAGCCTACCACCTATCAGGAAGCTGTGATGAGCCCAGATTCTGAGTCATGGCTAGAAGCCATGAGATCTGAAATGGATTCCATGTACACCAACCAAGTTTGGACCTTGGTTGATCCACCTGAAGGGGTCAAACCTATTGGGTGTAAGTGGGTCTTTAAGAGAAAGACTAACATGGACGGACTTACTCATACCTATAAAGGTAGACTGGTAGCTAAAGGTTTCAAGCAGATTCATGGTATTGACTATGATGAAACCTTCTCTCCAGTAGCGATGTTTAAGTCCATTCGGATTATGCTTGCTATTGCAGCCTACCATGATTATGAGATCTGGCAGATGGATGTCAAGACAGCGTTTCTGAATGGAAACCTCCTCGAGGATGTGTACATGACACAGCCTGAGGGTTTTGTAGATCCACAGCATACTAGCAGAGTATGCAAGCTGCATAGGGCCATTTATGGTCTGAAGCAAGCCTCTCGGAGCTGGAATCTTCGATTCGATGATGCAATCAAACAGTTTGGTTTCATCAAGAACGAAGATGAACCCTGTGTCTACAAGAGGGTTAGTGGGAGCACAGTTGTCTTCCTCGTATTGTATGTGGATGACATACTTCTCATTGGGAACGACATTTCCTCGCTACAGTCTGTGAAGACTTGGCTAGGGAATTGTTTCTCAATGAAAGACTTAGGTGAAGCAGCCTGCATTCTAGGCATTAAGATCTATAGAGATAGATCTAAGAGATTGCTTGGCCTAAGTCAGAATACATACATTGACACGGTATTACTTCGGTTTGCCATGCAGAATTCCAAGAAGGGAAATCTGCCGATGTCACATGGTGTGAGTCTTTCGAAGACTCAAAGTCCCTCTTCTAGAGAGGAGAGGGACCGCATGGATAAGATCCCCTATGCCTCGGCCATAGGATCTATCATGTACGCCATGTTATGTACTCGTCCTGATGTCTCGTATGCTTTGAGCATGACGAGCAGATACCAGTCAGATCCAGGTGAGCATCACTGGATTGCGGTCAAGAATATCCTTAAGTACTTGAGAAGGACTAAGGATTATTTCTTGATATTTGGAGGTGATGAGCATCTAGTTGTAAAGGGTTACACTGATGCTAGCTTCCAAACTGACCAGGATGATTACAGATCGCAGTCAGGGTTCGTGTTCTGCTTGAATGGTGGAGCTGTGAGCTGGAAGAGTTCAAAGCAGGACACAGTTGGATTCTACAACGGAGGTCGAGTATATTGCTGCATCAGAGGCAGCAAAGGAGGCAGTTTGGATCCGCAAGTTCATTTCTGAGCTTGGGGTGGTTCCTAGCATATCTGATCCCGTAGAGCTCTACTGCGACAACAATGGAGCTATTGCGCAGGCTAAGGAACCTCGCTCACACCAGCGGACAAAGCATATACTACGGCGCTTCCATCTCATTCGAGAGATCATCGATCGAGGAGATGTGAAGATTTGCAGAGTACCCACAGAGGCTAACGTCGCAGATCCCTTGACCAAGGCTTTGGCACAGACTAAGCATGATGGTCACACTAGGTCATTGGGTATTAGATACTACAGCGATTGGCACTAGTGCTAGTGGGAGATTGTTAGTGAGAGCCCTAGAGCCAATCATGTGATGGTTACTTTTTGGACTCTTTGTATCATATTCTTGTACATATATTTCTGATATATAAATAAAGGCATTGTGATTATTATACTTGTGTGTATTTGTGCTATATAAATAAGTATAATAATGTCCTAGGGTAGTAGGTTCATATCTATATCAATCGATTAGTTAAATCGATAGTGAGATGATATAGAGAACACTACACTTAATTATTCCTAGTCAAGTATTAACATAGAAGGACAATGTTAATGCATTGAGACTAGCATGTAGGTCAACATGATGACTTGATCTCACAAGTCATGGATATGAGATATCAAGTTGACACATGGGTATACATTGGAGAATGTATACTGAATGACCCGCCATGAGAAAGTATCATGGATCGTTATATGAGTGTCATATACTTTCTCAAGTGACTATTAGTATGACTTTAGTCCTTAGACCTGAAGTCACCATGGTTCCCTACATAAGGAGTTATGTACTTTGGTTTCGTCAAACGTCACCCGTAACTGGGTGGACTATAAAGGCGATTACTGGGTATGTAACAAATTATGCGGAGGGATGTGAGTGATGTAGATGGGATCTATCCCTCCTATATTACAGGAGTGATATCATAGTCTTGATAGAGTGAGATCACTAAGTGCATGGCCATGCCCAAATAAGGCAATATGTGATATTGTGCTTATTTGATTATAGTGAGTCTACTTGGAGTTCAAGACACTTAGATTGATTGGAGGATGACACGGTCTATGCCTCATATAAGATCAATCTAGATATCAAGGATAGAAGGACAATGTCACATATTGTGAGAGTCACAATTATTAGTCATATTGGTGATGTTGGATCTCAACATTCTTGTAACTTGGGTAGCAATGATGTGTTGCTAGATACCTCTCATTGCTTATGTCCCTAATTGGATTTAGGGACATTGCCAACGTTGACAAGAACCTATAGGGTCACACACATAGAGCAATAGATGGAGACTAGTTCATATGATGAACCAAGAGGAAAGATGAAGTCAAGTTTGACTTGGCTAAATATGGAAAGTCTATAAAAGGCAAGTTTGACTTGACCTAAATCCACAAGTTTGACTTGACTATGAGTTAGACTCAAGTATGATCCAAATGTTGGATAAATCAATTAAGGGAGTTAATTTGGTCATGTTTGACTTTGGCCAAATTAGGAAGGTTGAAAGTCAATATTGACTTGACTTGGATGCCACCACATTTGATGAGGTGGCATGGGAGAACCAATGGGGATGCTACACATCACCATGCCACCTCATGCTTGCCACCTCATGGGAGGTTACCCATGAGTGGCCGACCACATTAAGGGGGCAATTAAGAGCATTAATTGCCCACTTAATGACATTTATGTGGCCGGCCACATGATATGGTGGATTGATTGAATTTTTGAATTCAATTTTTTGATTCTTCTTCTTCCTTGGTGCTCTCGGCAACTTCTCCCTCTCTTCCTCCTCTTCTTGGCCGAAAACCACATAGGTGCTAGCACACCTTGTTTCGGTCATCTTCTCCACCTAATTGCTTGTGTGGACACATATAGAGGGGCTCTACTTTGTGCCCTCTAGATCCAACTTCAACCTTAGTCGAGCGGGATAAGCGAAGGGCACGCATCAAAGGTAGTTTTTCTTTAAACTATAGATCTAGGAGTAGATCTAACATATTCGGGTATTAAGCATGATATAAATACGTGGAATTTTTCGAATCGGATTTTTCTTTGCACGAGATCCTTGGCTAGGGTGTTTCGGGGTTTCCGCGACGCGAAAAGCGGTTTTCGTGGCCCGAAAAATTCTAACAATATCATGGTTTTAAAAGAGATCTTTCTTTTTATAGCTTTCTACAAAAGATTAAGAAAAGATTTGAAATCTTTCCTTATATGTAGATTGAAAGGAGATTTTAATTTTGAGAAAACTTTCCTTTTTAACCATGATCATAATTTGAAAGAGAGTTTTAAAAATTAAATATTCTCTTTTATTAGTTTCTACAAAAGATTAAGAAAAGATTTGATATCTTTCCTTATTTGTAGATTGAAAAGAGATTTTAATTTTTAGAGATAACTTTTCTTTTTGGAAATTATCCACATGTTTAAAAGAAAGATTTTAATTTATAAAATTTCCTTTTTATAACCCACAATGAAGGGAGAAATTATTGGAGAAATTTTTTATAAATTTCCGGAAACAAATTAGGAAGTTTAATTTTTGTTTTAATTAAAACTCTCCTTGTTTTGGGGAAATAAGTGGCGGGCCATGTAATAATGAAAAGGAAAATTGTTTTTAATTAAATATATTTTTCCTTCTCATGGCAAAAGAATTAAGGAAGTTTTTAAATAAATTTCCTTTTTTGCCAAGACCATGGAATATAAAAGAGGAGGTAGAGGTGCCTTCATGGCGAACGACTCTATTATTTTTCTCCTCTCTTTTTCTCCTTGGGTGTGGCCGACCCCTCCTCTTTCTCTCTTCTCCATCTTGTGGCCGAACCTCATCTCATCTTTGGAGTCCTTGTGGTGGCCGGATCTTGCTTGGAGAAGAAGGAGAGAAAAGGAGGCGATATTTCTAGCATCCCTTGGAGCTTTGTGGTGGCCGAACATCTTCATCTTTGGAGGAGCTTTTTGTAACGACCACCCTTCTTACTATACTATACTACTCTCTAAGGATGATCGTTACTTAACTACTAACTCTACTTAACCGGTATGATCGAAATCACGAGGAGTCTCTATCAAAAACTTTCGTCAGAGTCTCCCCTGTACCGGTGACCTTTAACTGAGATACAAACATAGTATATGATATGGGTTAGGTTTTAAGGGTCTTCAGATGAGGAAAGAAAAAGGAAGAAAGAGTCAAAGGAGGTAGGCCAATAACGGCCGAAACATACTTTCACAGCAAAGGTAGGTCAATATCGGCCGATACATGCCTGCCGAACGAAGGTAGGCCAATATCGGTCGATACATGCCTGCCGTACAAAAATAGACCAATATCGGTTGATGCATGCCTGCTGAACGAAGGTAGGTCAATATCGGTCGATACATGCTTGCTGTATGAAGGTAAGCCAATAACGACCGATACATACTCCAAAGCAAAGATAGACCAATATCGGTCGATACATGCCTGCCGAACGAAGGTAGGTCGATATCGGTCGATACATGCCTGCCGTACAAAAATAGACCAATATCGGTCGATACATGCCTGCTGAACAAAGGTAGGCCAATATCGGTCGATACATGCTTGCCGTATGAAGGTAAGCCAATAACGACCGATACATACTCCAAAGCAAAGATAGACCAATATCGGTCGATACATGCCTGCCGAACGAAGGTAGGCCGATATCGGTCGATACATGCCTGCCGAACGAAGGTAGGCCAATATCGGTCGATACATACTCCGAAGCAAAGATAGACCAATATTGGTCGATACATGCCTGCCAAACGAAGGTAGGCCGATATCGGTCGATACATGCCTGTCGAACGAAGGGAGGCCAATATCGGTCGATACATACTCCAGAGCAAAGATGGACCAATATCGGTCAAGAGGTTTCTTTCAAGCAAAGAACCCACATAGTTCCTTCAATGAATACTTAGAAACATGTTGAATAAAATATTATTTTTTAACACAACAAAGATACAAACAGAAGTCACATGAAGAAGAATCATACATGAATATATCGAATAGAATAATTCATGATAGAGAATATATATTTTGGCGGGAAATATGCTTTCAGCTTGTCTTGCAGGCGCTAAACGACAAAGAAGGTACATCTGGGGTACAAAAAAGATTCCTTAAAAATTATCTTCCGCAAGGACGCAACTGATGTCATCTCATAACGAACTCTAACAAACTGGGGTCCACTTCATGGCTACGGAGGTTACATGAAGTGGTATAAAAGGGGGAATCCTCTCCGTTGGCTAGGTAAGTTCACATCCTTGTGTACTTTGAGAACCCTAATTTTCTGGCTACTGTTCATCTTCTTTCTTCCTTCCTGGACATCAAGAGAGATCACTAACTTGAGCGTCGGAGGGACTAGCCAGGGATTCCCACCCCGGTCTTAGGTCACTGACGATAGTGTTGGTTGGCCTCTTGTGCGCTGGGAGCCTCGAGAGCTTAGGAGCTCGACTTTCTCCTATCTGGACGGAGATTTCTTCCTACTTATCAGATTTCCTTCGGTGACTCTGGTTTTCTTCCGATCCGCTTTGGGTTTCTCGGGTCGAGGTTCTATCGGCATTATTCTTCATCAGTACGGTGGGTTTCCTTCTTCCGGATCTCCTTCACGGTTAGCTTCTCAGTCAGGATCAGTATACATCAGCCACAGGCGATTGGAACATTTATCAAACACCCACGCAGTTAAATAAGTATCAAACACACAAATATCTACTTACTAAACTGAACTCATCCTACATGCAACCTAGAACAAGAATAAACTCGAATGACACGGAGTGTAAAGTACAGTCTCAAATGTTTACAATAACTAAAATGCGGAAACTAAAAAAAAAGAATAAGGAAAGAAGACTAAAGGAACTCCTTTCTAGTCCCAAGACTTCCATAGTCCTGGCATCACACATCATCCGCACCTCCTCGTTGTCTTCCTTTATCTGTAGTAAGAGGAAATGCAATCTATAAGCAAAATGCTTAGTAAGCGCTATCTAACTCACAAAACTCGATATGCATGTGAATATACTGAAAACTAAAACTGAATGCTCAAAAGGAAAACTACTCATGCTCATCTACTAGTAAAAGAAATAAACATGCTGAAATGCTAAACATGTAAAGCTACTCATGCTCTTCTAATATCAAAGAACAGTAAACTAATCTAAATAACATGCTAGCATAAAAGAAAACTATACTTGCTGATTTTAAAACAAAGTGAAATTTATTTCATTTGTTCTAAACTTATTCTTTATTTCACTTGTTTAAAACTTATTCTTTAATACTTTTATACTTAGGTAAAACTTATTTTACTTGTTCAAAAACTTATACTTATAATACTTCAAAATAATAATCAACTTTCTTCTTCAGCTCGACAACTGTACTTGCTATGCGTGCATCCGTGACTAGACCTGAGATAGCTGGTCCCGAATCTAGTAGGGTTTACTAGGTTATCTAAACCTAGGGACGACTATGGGAGCCCAACCCAAGGACAACTGAGAGTCCTGCATACTAGGTTATCTAAACCTAGGGACGACTATGGAAGCCCAACCCAAGGACAACTGAGAGTCCAGTACAGTGCCACTGATAAAAGTAAAATACTTGTTATCTTTTAATACTTCTATTATATAATGCCTCGGCATTTTAATAAGCACCTTGTGTGCCAAAATCCCTAAAGTCTTGACTTTGAGATCTACTTAAGGCCTTGGCCTTTTTCTTTCTTTTCTTTATCTTTCTTATACTTGTTAATACTTCTAAAAGAATGCTTCTTTAAAAAGAAACTGAAATGTTTAAGCAAATTCTAACTTTGAAATGCTTAAACCAAAAATCTGCTTACTATACTTATAAAATCTGCATACTATACTTGTAAAGATCCGCATATATAACTAACAAACATCTGCACTACATTATGCCAATCAGATTCTGCAATTATAACAAAATTTAGTATCCGAACTGAACTGTTAAACAACATTCCAATCTAAAATTGCTTATATAAGAAAACTGATAATGGAAGGTCTAAAGCACGGAGGATAGAGCTCTTCAATCTACAGGAAAACAATGGCACAGAACAACTAAAACCTTAAAGTATACTACAACAGCTATGCAAAGAGGGAATAGACATTGGTCTCTTTTTATTTTAGCTACTTATCATTACCTAAAGGTTAGGACCATGCACAGTTTATAAAGGCTAAAACATAATATCATTAACATGGAAACCAAGCCATGATTAATTCCTGATCCTGATCTAAACCACAAAGGAACTAGATGCTAAAAGGGGACTAAAATTCTGCGCTACTAAAGAGATGAACTCCAAATCAATTCCTCCCTGTTCAGTGTCCCAGCAAGGAATCCATTGCAGCTTTCAAAAAGGTTTGCTACTGGTAATTCTACCTGGTACGAAACACCAAAATCCTAACCTCGCAGTAAGTTGCAATAAACACTGATTTCGCTAAACAAGAGTTAACTTGGATTGTGGGAGAACCAGTTCAAGTTTTAGTAGAATTGCAAACCCTTGTAGCTTTGATCTTATTGGGAAAAATTTCTATCTCTCAGCTCATTCTGATAACTTTGATCATAGAGGCGAAAGAATTCAAACTACATGCTCAAGCTTATACAAATCATCCCCTTTCTCCCTTTGGAATACCTAGCAACAAGCACACTGGTGCCTACCTCACGCTTAACAAACGAATAACAAACAAACCTTAATTCCCCTCTTTGAGGTGCACGACAGCCACATCAATTCAACCAGAAATTACTAAGCTACATGCTCAAAGTTTATTTAAAACCTCTTCTCATCTCCCTGATGAATTCCACGACAGAAACAAAAAGGAATTGCTACTGGAAACCCAAAATCCGAATTGTTTCTCATGCTCATTGCCTAGAACAACAAAAATTTGAAGCAAGCAACCACAAGCTAAACAAACAAACAAGCAAACCCTATTTCCTTTCATTGAAGCACACGACAGAAATCTCAAGACTAAAATTTACAATATACATCGAATTCAAGAGAACAAAATCCGGAACCACTCTTACCGCAGGTGATTAAGCGACTTACCTTGAACTCACAGCCGGAAAAATCGCTTCTAGGGTTCGGAGGAGCTCACGATCTCGGCATTCTCCTCGTGTCCACGCGTCCTCCTTGACAAGACGATCATGACGGTGTGAAAGACCCTCGGATTTGGTCCTTGACCGACAGCCGGAGACACCGGGCTGCTTGCTGCGTTTTCGCCCGAGAGAAATTGCCGACGCCATCGCGAGAGAAGAGGAAGGAGAGAAAGATTTTCGGGCAATTAGGTTTCGGGTATCATTAAGCTCCCTTTTGTAACTAGTGTTTCATTATACCTTAACTATATTTCGATATAGGTTTAGTTAAGAAAAGTTCGGCTGGTCTGTTGGTTAAGCGAATCTTTGCTTAACCTGAGGTTTCCGGTTCAAACATCGTCTTGGACATTATTTTTGTCAAAACTTCTTTCATTTTGTAAAAATACCAAACGACCACCAAAAATTACATAAAAATACTCTAAAAATTTCTTAAAATCCCTAGAATATTTCTATAGCATTTTTAATTATTTTTAAATTACTTTTGGAACTCTAATTGAGGAAATTTGGGGTGTTACAATTCTCCCTACCTTATAAAAAGTTCTTCCTCGAACTTAGAATAACTGCACATTTTTTTTTGTCTCATACCATCCTCACCCTCCTAAATAACTTCCTCGTGCTTCTGGTTCTAAGTGACTTTCACTAATAGTACTCTTTGTTCCTTAGTCTCTTAACTTCTCGGTCCTCTATCATTCATATCGCATCATACCCATTACTGGTCCTTGGAAGGCCTGTTATAAAGTCTCTGGAGACCATAGGTGCATTAGTCACACCAAATGGCATGACTACAAATTCGTAGTGTCCATAGCAGGTCCTGGAAACTGTCCTAGGGATATCACTTTCCTTTCACTTTCAACTGATGGTTCCTAGAACGCAGGTCTATTTTAGAGGATGTTGTTTCCCTCTCTAGCTGATCAAATAGATCATCTATTCTGGGAAGAGGGTACTTGCCCATAACCATTACTTTACTTAGCGCTCTAAAATCTTTGCACATCCGTATAGATCCGTCTTTCTTCTTAACGAACAACACTGGAGCTCTCCGGGGTAAATGACTAGGGCGGATGAAACCCTTGTCAAGTAGCTCTTGAAATTGTTCTTGTAACTCTTTTAGCTCTGCTAGAGAAATTCGGTACAGAGCTTTTGAAATTGGGCTGGTGTCAGGAACCAATTCAATTTCAAACTCCACTTCTCTGTTGGGAGGTAGTCCAGGTAGCTCTTTTAGAAATACCTCTGGATATTCACAGACTACCCGAACGTCTTCCTGCTTGGGTCTTTCTTGTTATCATTGTCCTTCTAGTTCTAATTACTTCACTGGGTTTTCTGACTCCCCACTATCTTGTCCTCTATCTTGACATCTAGTTATGCCAAGAAAAAGACTTGATATCTTCTCTATCCTTTCTCAACATTCTTATGTATATGTATAAAAGAGAAACAAAACTTTTATCTTACTAAAATGCATATAAGCAATTACTCCATACTGAAAATAATAAAGAAAGCATAAAAGGAAAAACTTAAATTCTTTTTTACTTGAAGACGGCAAAGATGGTGCTGATGTGTGATGTTGGAGAAGGAGAACTGCTCTGATACCAACTGTAATGACCACCCTTCTTACTATACTATAATACTCTCTAAGGATGACCGTTACTTAACTACTAACTCTACTTAACCGGTATGATCAAAATCACGAGGAGTCTCTACCGAAAAATTTCGGCAGAGTCTCCCTTGTACCGGTAACCTTTAACTGAGATACAAATATAGTATACATCAGCCACAGGCAGCTGGAACATTTATCTGTTGGATCGAGATGCGCTAGAGGGGGTGAATAGCGCTCGTGGCTATTTTGATCGTATCAAGTACGTCGTTCGAGTATAAGCGCAGCGGAAAGAAATAGAAACAAATACAAACAAAGACACGAAAGATTTACTTCCTTCGGAGCCTGTGGCAACTCCTACTCGAAGGCCCGCGATCCTTGATCGCTTTCCGTGGGCAACAACTATAAGTACGAAAAAGAGTTACAGCTTTGAAGTACAAGTAAATAATGAAAACTAATGGTACCGACGACAAGAACAGAGTCTTGGAGCTTCGGGTCGTCGGAGACTTGTAGCAGCACTTCCGGATGTCTTTTAGAGCAGCACGTTGGAGACAGAAGACTTGAAACTTGTCGTTCTGGTGCTGCTGCTCGAGATCCCTTATAAAGGGTGTTCAAGGCGCCTTGAAGCCCTTCAAGGCGCCTTAAACCGGCCGAGTCACCCGCGGAGATCAGCACAGACTTGGTCAAACTTCATCCAGTTCAAGGCGCCTTCAACCTTCGACCCAAGGCGCCTTGAATCTTCATCTAAGACGCCTCCAACCTTCTGCGCTGGCTTTTCCTGGTTCGCACCCGAGGCGCCTCGGACACTGTTCATCCGAGTTGTAACTTGCTCCTTTGTTCCAGCAAAATGTGTTAGTCCCAAACACATACCCTGCAAAACAAAGTTAGCACAGAAACATAATAGAAGTGATAATGATAGTCTCCGGACTATCCGAGCCTGACTTCGAGTTTCCAACCGGAAACCCTAGGTCGACTCGACGCCTACTGTTCCCTCTTCGGGGAACGCGCCCTCACCTACTCCACTCAGGAGATTTACCTGTTGCCAGTGCGATCCTCCAGATCGACTGGACTTTTGCTCAGCATTCGACGCTTCCGGACTTTCTGCTGGACATCCGCTTCCCGGCTAGTCCAGACTTTCAACTGGTTCGCGACACCAGGACTTTCCACCTAGGGTTACCACCCCCTAGGACTTTTGCCTGATGCCACCGACCTGCCAAGACTTTCCGCATAGGGTTACCACCCCCTAGGGTTTTCCCTTTGCCTAACCGCAGCTAGGACTTTTCTCCACCTAGGGTTACCACCCCCTAGGACCTAGGGTTACCACCCCCTAGGACCTAAGGTTACCACCCCCTAGGGTTTTTCACCTGCCTAACCGCAGTTAGGACTTTTCCTAAAATACTCATTCAACATGTTAGATCTCAACACACCTTAACTTTGAATCCTTTGCCATTATCAAAACTCAGGTTCGATCGTTAGATGCTTCCCGCACCAACAATCTCCTCCTTTTTGATTATGGCAACAAGAAATTCAAAGTTAAGAAAAAAACATGCGATAACAAAAAGATGCATTAAGTTTTAACCAAGCTTAAGTAAGTAAACTTTAAATGCAAGCACAGTTAAGCTGGAAACTTTTAACTTTGTAATACTAAACTCCCCCTTAATAAAAGCCCTCCTTTTTGTTTTTGAATTTTTTGAATTTTCCTACTTTTGAATTTTCCTACTCTCCCCCTTTGCCATATATCAAAATATACCAGTGTGAAAGAAGTCTGAATTTTTTAGAAGAGCAAGTTAGTTTGATGCTTAACTTTTTAAAGAGGGATAAGAGTAGACAAGATTTGAAAATTTATCACCTTTTTTTAAAAAATCTGAAATTTTTAAACACTAGTAATACTTAGAAAAATTTGAAATAGCTTTTATAACACTTAGCTTTGTTATAATTAATTTTCATTGTTTAACTTTTTGCTAAGTGAAATAAAAATTAAAAAATAAGAATTTTTCTTTTGAAACATTGACTTAGCTTTTAATTTTCATAGAAATCACTTAGCTAAGCCTTTTGCAAACTTGACTTTTGAAGGAGTCTTCAAGGGTGATTTTGAAAAGATGTAAAAGTTAGAAAATGTAGCTAAAGTTTTAAGTATTTTAGCTTAAAAACATTCTCAAGTTTGAAAGATATTTAGTTTAAAGTCTTTTGTTAGCAAAGAGGGAGTAGCTAAATGTTTAGTTAAGTTAAATTCAGTTTGTCGTTAAGTCCAAGTATGAGTCAAGTTAATTAAATTTTAAATTTGATTTGATTAGGTATCAGAGCCCTAAATTACAAGCATGCTAAATCTAAATATTTCTATTTGAAAAGTTTTTTCAAAAGATATTTAATTTAATTTGAAAAGCTCTTCAATAGAAACTTGATAATTAGTTTGACTCCGTTCACTCCCCCTTAACTCATGCAAACATGAATCCCTATAATGAGTCCTAGAGTCCTAGAGTCCAAAAATATAATGGGTCTTTTATATTTTGTTGAATTTTTCATCTCACCCATTCTAGGTTTTCAGGCATGTTTGGCTTATGAGTAAGTGTCAGATAAAATAAACTTTGTCAATTAAGATTATTGAAAATATAAGTTTGAATTTCAAATTAATAAATATTAAACTTGAAGACTATAGTGAAAATTAATTGGAGTTAACATTTGCAGTCATAATATGATTTCAGAAGAAAAGATTTTTAAACCCTTTTAATATTTTGAAATTAATTGAATAATATTCTGAAATTAATTGATTAATATTTTGAAAAAGTTTAAATGATTTTGGAATGACTTTTCAAAGATTTTGAAATAATTTTAAAATGATTTTTCAAAGATTTTTGAAATTAAGTTTAAAATGATTTTGAAATGATTTTTAAAAGATTTTTGAAATAAATTTTTAAAAGATTTTGAATAGTTTTAAAATGATTTTGAAATGATTTTTCAAATATTTTAAAAGATTTTTAAAATGATTTTGAAAACATTTTAAATTGATTTTGAAAGATTTTAAATTGATTTTGAAATAATTTTGAAAGATTTTTGAAATAGATTTTTTAAAAGATTTTGAAATAATTTTGAAAGATTTTTGAAATAGATTTTTAAAAGATTTTGAAATGATTTTTAAAAAGATTTTTCAAATAAATTTTAAAAGAATTTGAAATGATTTTGAAAAGATTTTTAAATAATTTTGAAAGATTTTAAATTGATTTTGAAAGATTTTAAATTGATTTTGAAAGATTTTGAAAATGATTTTGAAATAATATTGAAATTAATTTTGAAAAGATTTTTAAATAATTTTGAACAGATTTTGAAAATGATTGTTAAATAATATTGAAATTAATTTTGAAATGATTTTTAAATAATTTTGAAAAGATTTTGAAAATGATTTTGAAATTAAGTTTTAAAAGAGTTTTAGAATAATTTTGAAAAGATTTTAAAAATGATTTTGAAAGATTTTTCAAATAAATTTTAAATTGATTTCATTAAAAAACATGATATTAATTACGAATTTAATTTTGAATTTGAACTTTTAATTCCTTAGTCATCTCACTCGATCTAAATTGTCAATCAGGGAACCCTATAATTGTTGTGAGATGAATTATGGTTGAATTTTGGGGTAAGGTTTAACTTTGTGTTAGATTCAGGTTTAGCTTTGGGTTCAACAAGTAAGCATTCTTTGGATAAACTTCTGGGCTATGGTGAGTCACAAGGAACTCATTAAAGTAACCATGCCTTCGAGGTTTCCCAAATAGTCCTACCCATTAAACTTAATACTAAACCCTGGTCTAACTAGTTAGGATCCATTTAAGGGTAGCTTCGGTCAGTTCCACTTGGCCAAATGCACCAGGTCGAAGCCATATCTTCCTAGACATGCGATGCCCAAGTTTCCCTAACGTACTATCATCCAAAAATTTCACCGGTATTGTGGTTAAAGTTAAACTCAGCCCTTTTTAAACTATCCTTAATTACCTTGCCGGGTAATCTACTCTTGTTTTACCCATTTCGGGTAAATTAGGTTCAGTTACCCTGTCGGGTAGTTCTGTTGGAGGTGCCAGCTAGTTTGGATCCACCATCTATTTTTGAATTTAGAATTTCGAATTTAGAATTTCGAATTTGATTTAGAATTTCGAATTTTTGATTTAGAATTTCGAATTTAGAATTTCGAATTTAAATTAAATTTGAATTTTGAATTTGAATTTTTGATTTAGAATTTCGAATTTAGAATTTCGAATTTGATTTAGAATTTAGAATATTTGATTTAGAATTTTGAATTTAGAATTTCGAATTTGATTTAGAATTTTTAATTGAATTTTAATTTTGAATTTTAAATTCTTAGTATCGTTTTTCTTTTTGCTCCCCCTGGATCACGACCTCGATGTGGTCTATCGAGGTAGTATATTTGATCCTTCGGGACCCAGTATTGACCAGATCCAACTTGATTGATCAATTTGGACTTGGGGACCCATGCTTGGACTGATTTACTACTTTTTTTTGTTTATTAGAGATAAATAGGATTTATATTTCTTTTTACTTTTGTATCCTAGCCCAGTTCTATTGTAGACAGCTCTTTGTGTCCCAAGAATTAGATCCAAATTCTTGGAACCCAGAGAGAACTTTTCTAGAGTAATTTTTAACTTGTTTAACTGATTTTTCAGATTTGAATTTTCTTTCTCAAGTCGTTGTACTTGAGTTGAATCTTCAGTTAAAGATTTTGAGTTAGTTACTCCTTTAAGAGTGGTTATTTCTCTTAAAAGTGACTTAATTTTCAAATTTGACTTAGCTAATTTACGAAGTAAATAATTGACTAAATTATTGAGTCTAGGAATACTTACAGCGGAGTCTGGTCCTTCGGAAACGGATGCGGATCCGTGGCTTTGCTCAGAGTCGGCTTCTGACTCGCTCTCGGATTCGCTGATCTAGTCCCGAGCCATCAATGCGAGTAAACTTGTTTGGTTGAGTTCGTCGTCTTTGTCCTCCGAAGAAGATTCGTCCCAGGTTGCCTTTAGAGCCTTCTTTCTTCTTTGCTTCTTGGCTTCCTTTTGATTGGGGCAGTTGGCCTTGATATGGCCCTTCTGGTTGCACCCGTAACATGAGACTTCAAATTTTGTCTTTGATTGGGCCTCCTTGGATTGAACTTCCTTCTTCAGATCTTTCTTGTTGAATCCCTTCTTCTTCTTGTAGAGTTTCTTTACAAGATTCACAAATTCGCCGGCCAGTTCATCTTCTGAATCTTCTGAATCGGATTCGTCTTCTGATTCCGATTCAATTTTTCGTCGTCCTCTTGATTCCCATGTTCGACTCGTTCCTGCAACCAAAGCAATCCCTTTCTCGGATGGCCGTGCATTAGTCTGTTCATGGAGTTCGAATTCACTAAACAATTCATCTAATTTTAAGGAAGACAAATCCTTAGAGACTTTATAGGCATCTACCATTGATGCCCATAGTGTACTCCTAGGGAATGAGTTAAGGGCATACCTTATTATATCTCTGTTTTCTACCTTTTGCCCGATTCCATGTAGAGAATTCAGGATATCTTGAATTCGGGCGTGCAAAGAGCTTGCCGTCTCGCCTTCCTGCATTTTCAAATTGTATAGTTTATTTAATAACAAATCACGCTTACTTACCTTGGTTTCCGAGGTGCCCTCGTGTAGTTCGATCAGTTTCTCCCATAGTTCCTTTGCGGAGGAGAATGGACCGACTCTGTTGAGCTCTTCTTTGGTCAGACCGCATTGGATGGTGCAGGTGGCTTTGGCGTCGGCTTCCACCTTCTTGATAAATGCGGGCTCCCAGTTTTCACAGGATGTAGGCTTACCATCGGTACCAGTTGGTAGTTGTAGTCCGGTTCTGACGATCATCCAGGTGTCGAACTGGATCTTTAGATATATTTCCATTTGCCCCTTCCAATATCCGAAGTCTTCTCCGGAAAATAGTGGGGGGCGAACGGTGCTATATCCTTCTAGTTGGGCCATTTAGATCTAAAAGAACAAAAAACAACAAGATCTATTCCAAGACTGAGTCTTGGATTAGTAGTGTGGGAAGAGAATAGTAATAATTACGAGCTCGAGTGGTGTTGCACCAACTTCAGGCAAAAAAAATCGATTCGTAAAAAGAAATTAGAATATAGCTATGAGGCTAAATTCTAATTGACTCCGAACAAAACCACGAAAAAAAATTGTCTTGAATAGTGGTTGCACGGATTCAAGACGACCCCGCTCTAATACCAATTGTTTGATCGAGACGCGCTAGAGGGGGGGTGAATAGTGCTCGTGGCTATTTTGATCGTATCAAGTACGTCGTTCGAGTATAAGCGCAGCAGAAAGAAATAGAAACAAATACAAACAAAGACACGAAAGATTTACTTCGTTTGGAGCCTGTGGCGACTCCTACTCGAAGGCCCGCGATCCTTGATCGCTTTCCGTGGGCAACAACTACAAGTATGAAAAACAGTTACAACTTTGAAGTACAAGTAAATAAAGAAAACAAATGGTACCGACGACAAGAACAGAGTCTTGGAGCTTCGGGTCATCGGAGACTTGTAGCAGCACTTCCGGATGTCTTTTAGAGCAGCACGTTGGAGACAGAAGACTTGAAACTTGTCGTTCTGGTGCTTCTGCTCGAGATCCCTTATAAAGGGTGTTCAAGGCGCCTTGAAGCCCTTCAAGGCGCCTTAAACAGGCCGAGTCACCCGCGGAGATCAGCACAGACTTGGTCTAACTTCATCCAGTTCAAGGCGCCTTCAGCCTACCCAAGGCGCCTTCAACCTTCGACCCAAGGCGCCTTGAATCTTCATCTAAGGCGCCTCCAACCTTCTGCGCTGGCTTTTCCTGGTTCGCACCCGAGGCGCCTCCAAGCTCCATCGCACTTTGTTCCTTGCAAAATGTGTTAGTCCCAAACATACCCTGCAAAACAAAGTTAGCACATAAAGCATAATAGAAGTGATAATGATAGTCTCCGGACTATCCGAGCCTGACTTCGGGTTTCCAACCGGAAACCCTAGGTCGACTCGACGCCTACTGTTCCCTCTACGGGGAACGCGTCCTCACCTACTCCACTCAGGAGATTTACCTGTTGCCAGTGCGATCCTCCAGATTGACTGGACTTTTGCTCAGCATTCGACGCTTCCGGACTTTCTGCTGGACATCCGCTTCCCGGCTAGTTCAGACTTTCACCTGGTTCGCGACACCAGGACTTTCCACCTAGGGTTACCACCCCCTAGGACTTTTGCCTGAAGCCACCGACATGCCAAGACTTTCCGCATAGGGTTACCACCCCCTATGACCTAGGGTTACCACCCCCTAGGGTTTTCCCTTTGCCTAACCGCAGCTAGGACTTTTCTCCACCTAGGGTTACCACCCCCTAGGACCTAGGGTTACCACCCCCTAGGGTTTTCACCCCTAGGGTTTTCACCTGCCTAACCGCAGTTAGGACTTTTCCTGAAATACTCATTCAACATGTTAGATCACAACACACCTTAACTTTGAATCCTTTGCCATTATCAAAACTCAGGTTCGATCGTTAGATGCTTCCCGCACCAACATTATCAAACACCCACGTAGTTAAATAAGTATCAAACACACAAATATCTACTTACTAAACTGAACTCATCCTGCATGCAACCTAGAACAAGAATAAACTCGAATGACACGGAGTGTAAAGTACAGTCTCAAATGTTTACAATAACTAAAATGCGGAAACTAAAAAAAAGAATAAGGAAAGAAGACTAAAGGAACTCCTTTCTAGTCCCAAGACTTCCATAGTCCTGGCATCACACATCATCCGCACCTCCTCGTCATCTTCCTTTATCTGTAGTAAGAGGAAATGCAATCTATAAGCAAAATGCTTAGTAAGCGCTACCTAACTCACAAAACTCGATATGCATGTGAATATACTGAAAACTAAAACTGAATGCTCAAAAGGAAAACTACTCATGCTCATCTACTAGTAAAAGAAACAAACATGCTGAAATGCTAAACATGTAAAGCTACTCATGCTCTTCTAATAGCAAAGAACAGTAAACTAATCTAAATAACATGCTAGCATAAAAGAAAACTATACTTGCTGATTTTAAAACAAAGTGAAATTTATTTCATTTGTTCTAAACTTATTCTTTATTTCACTTGTTTAAAACTTATTCTTTAATACTTTTATATTTAGGTAAAACTTATTTTACTTGTTCAAAAACTTATACTTATAATACTTCAAAATAATAATCAACTTTCTTCTTGGGCCCGAAACTGTACTTGCTATGCGCGCATCCCTGACTAGACCCGAGATAGCTGGTCCCGAATCTAGTAGGGTTTACTAGGTTATCTAAACCTAGGGACGACTATGGGAGCCCAACCCAAGGACAACTGAGAGTCCTGTATACTAGGTTATCTAAACCTAGGGACGACTATGGGAGCCCAACCCAAGAACAACTGGGAGTCCAGTACAGTGCCACTGATAAAAGTAAAATACTTGTTATCTTTTAATACTTCTAATATATAATGCCTCGGCATTTTAATAAGCATCTTGTGTGCCAAAATCCCTAAAGTCTTGACTTTGGGATCTACTTAAGGCCTTGGCCTTTTTCTTTCTTTTCTTTATATTTCTTATACTTGTTAATACTTCTAAAAGAATGCTTCTTTAAAAAGAAACTGAAATGTTTAAGCAAATTCTAACTTTGAAATGCTTAAACCAAAAATCTGCTTACAATACTTATAAAATCTGCATACTATACTTGTAAAGATCTGCATATATAACTAACAAACATCTGCACTACATTATGCCAATCTGATTCTGCAATTATAACAAAATTTACTATCTGAACTGAACTGTTAAACCACATGCAAATCTAAAATTGCTTATATAAGAAAACTGATAATGGAAGGTCTAAGGCACGGAGGATAGAGCTCTTCAATCTACAGGAAAACAATGGCACAGAACAACTGAAACCTTAAAGTATACTACAACAGCTATGCAAAGAGGGAATAAACATTGGTCTCTTTCTATTTTAGCTACTTATCATCACCTAAAGGTTAGGACCATGCACAGTTTATAAAGGCCAAAACATAATATCATTAACATGGAAACCAAGCCATACTTACAAGCTTTAGAAATCCTGATCTAAACTGCAAAGGAACTAGATGCTAAAAGGGGACTAAAATTCTACACTACTAAAGAGATGAACTGCAAATCAATTCCTCCCTGTTCAGTGTCCTAGCAAGGAATCCATTGCAGCTATCAAAAAGGTTAGCTACTGGTAATTCTACCTGGTACGAAACACCAAAATCCTAACCTCGTAGTAAGTTGCAATAAACACTGATTTCGCTAAACAAGAGTTAACTTGGATTGTTGGAGAACCAGTTCAAGTTTTAGTAGAATTGCAAACCCTTGTAGCTTTGATCTTATTGGGAAAAAATTCTATCTCTTAGCTCATTCTGATAACTTTGATCATAGAGGCGAAAGAATTCAAACTACATGCTCAAGCTTATACAAATCATCCCCTTTCTCCCTTTGGAATACCTGGCAGCAAGCACACTGCTACCTACCTCACGCTTAACAAACGAACAACAAACAAACCTTAATTCCCCTCTTTGAGGTGCACGGCAACCACATCAATTCAACCAGAAATAACTAAGCTACATGCTCAAAGTTTATTTAAAACTTCTTCTCATCTCCCTAATGAATTCCATGGCAGAAACAAAAGGGAATTGCTACTGGAAACCCAAAATCCGAATTGTTTCTCATGCTCATTGCCTAGAACAGCAAAAATCCGAAGCAAGCAACCACAAGCTAAACAAACAAACAAGCAAACCCTATTTCTTTTCATTGAAGCACACGGCAGATATCTCAAGACTAAAATTTATAATATACATCGAATTCAAGAGAACAAGATCCGGAACCACTCTTACCGCAGGTGAGTAAGCGACTTACCTTGCTATTCTTGAACTCACAGCCGGAAAAATCGCTTCTAGGGTTCGGAGGAGCTCACGATCTCGGCGTTCTCCTCGTGTCCGCGCGTCCTCCTTGACAAGACGATCACGACGGTGTGAAAGACCCTCGGATTTGGTCCTTGACCGACCGCCGGAGATGCCGGGCTGCTTGCTGCGTTTTCGCCCGAGAGAAATTGCTGACACCGTCGCGAGAGAAGAGGAAGGAGAGAAAGATTTTCGGGCAATTAGGTTTCGGGTATCATTAAGCTCCCTTTTGTAACTAGTGTTTCATTATAACTTAACTATATTTAGATATAGATTTAGTTAAGAAAAGTTTGGCTGGTCTGTTGGTTAAGCGAATCTCAGCTTAACCTGAGGTTTCCGGTTCAAACCTCGTCTTGGACATTATTTTTGTCAAAACTTCTTTCATTTTGTAAAAATACCAAACGACCTCCAAAAATTACATAAAAATACTCTAAAAATTTCTAAAAATCCCTAGAATATTTCTATAGCATTTTTAAATATTTTTAAATTACTTTTAGGACTCTAATTTAGGAAATTTGGGGTGTTACACTTTTGGTTGCTGAAACCTAGAAGGAAGAAGAAGGTGCTTCGTGGTTCTCATCTCGAAAGATCGTTACCCACATGACGTCCGAGGTTAGAAGAGGAATACGGTAGAAGATCAAGAGGTTATTTTTGCTTACAAAGAAAGGTATAGCTAGTAATTATTTTCTACATCATACTAGTTTTTCTTTGTATAGTTATTTTTGGAAATACCAAACACAAGAGGCATATGATTCTAGAGTTTTCGGATTTTTTTCGAATTTGTGTTTCTTTTGTTTTATTTTTTAAATTTGTGATTCGATTGTTCTTTTTGGTTAAACCTAGAGTTATTTATGAAAATTAAATATTAGCTTTCCTTAAAAGTCTTTGTTTAGGAGGTGGTGGTTGCTCCCATTTCCAAGAAGGTCATGTGCCTCGCCATGCAGTCCTGGAAGCTAATTTTGGAAATTAATATTTAATGGAATTAATAACATTGATGGATTTGAATCAATAGTGTTAAGTTCCGCCTGCGATTCAAATCTAAACCATTAAGAACAGATAAGTTAAATTTGTAATCAATGATGTTAAGTTCCATCTGTGATTCCTAATTTAACTTCTAAAGAACACAATAGGTTATTTAAGGAAAGGTTCGACACTTGTACAAAATTTTTGTACAGTGGAACCGATACGATTTTCCTAGGACTAACCAACAATTGGTATTAGAGCTAGGGTTTGCCTCTGTGTGTTTGGTTTTCAAATTAGGTTATGCACATGCCATACATAATTTAGGTAGGATAATAGTAGGATGTGCTAATTTTGTGGTTGCAGGCTCCAACTATTATGGCTTATAGATGTTGTGTGTGATTGGACCCTTGGACATGTCATGGACATTATTTTGTGTGTGCATGATTGTATGTAACTAATACAGCAGGAGCTGTATTAGCCCTAGGATTTTTAGAATTTTATTTTCGATCTAGATTATATGTACATTCTCTCGTAGAATATAGGATCGAAATATGTAAAATTCTATTTTTGTCACGGATCAGATTCTTGCGAGGCGTGGTACTTTTGGAGCACCAGAGGCGCAGCGGAAAAAGAAGCAAGATGGATGCGACGACTCGACCCAATGGCGGTGGCTAAAGATGGTAGCAGCTAGGGTTGGAGCACTTGGAAGACAGTGATAAAAAAAGGCCATCATAGTTGGAAAAATAATTTCCATATTTATTTCTTTTATTTACTATGATGTGTGTGTGCATGTAATGTATGCTAGCATAGGTTAAAATTCCTCACCATAAATAACTAAGTGGGAGAGGGATTACTATATAAATCTCATGGTCTCCATTACTGGTTTGTAAGTGATGCAACAAGTATGCGTGTTGGCTCTGAGCGCCTCCCTCCGCAACAGATGGGTTTGTTTACGGATCACTAGATCAAATTTCCTTTATGGATGATTATAGGAAATTATTTACGATGTGTGTGATCTTCTCCAACTGAAGGGGCACAATTCTATTTAATGGACTAAGTATCATGTAATGGTATACACTTAGACACAATTAATAGTATCCTCTCCAACGGAGTCACTGCTATTACTTGTGTGACCAAAGGGAAACCAACTATTAATTTGTCATAAAACTAGGGTGATAAGATAATAAAATTAATGGGTTAAAACCCCTCTTACAAATGATTAATTTTGCATACGTCCACACTAACGTGACATACAAAATTAATAGTGTTTGAGATAATTTTATTTGTCATAAAGTTAGGTTGACAAGATAGTTAATGGGTAAAACCCTCCTCTTACAAATGTAGAATTTGTATACGTCCACACTATCGTGACATACAAAATTCATGGAGATTTTGAGATGTTGGTCTTAACCAAATATTTTTGTTAATCTTAGGTTTTCAAATGTTAGTCAATCCCCTAGTTGTTATACTATAGAATAGACTTAGTTGTCCCAATTATTATGATTGGAAATAAGACTTGGACATTAAGGTAGACTGTCCTCTTAGAACAATATAGGTGTATTTGGTTCATTAGTTGTTGAAACATGTTTAGTGGTGTTATCTACCGATACCTGGTGAGTAGATACGAGAGCCACCATCATGTCTGTAATTCATTGCAAGGGCTCCAGGAAACCCGACAACTATATGAAGAGAAATCACCGTCTACATGAGCACTACTGCAAAAGTAGCAGCTGTTGCAGTGGGAGATGTTAATCCTATGATTGGAATAAAAATGAATTTTGAGAAATTGTCTATATATACCAAGTTTAGAAAGAATTCGATTTCGGTTTCTAAACTATGAAAGAATAGATATTCTGTCTATTTTGATAACAAACTTGTTATCAAGAAAAATAGGAAAATTATCTATTTCGGTTATATTAACTTGTGGCCCCTCCTCTTTCTCTTTTCTCCATCTTGTGGCCGAACCTCATCTCATCTTTGGAGTCCTTGTGGTGGCCGGATCTTGCTTGGAGAAGAAGGAGAGAAAAGGAGGCGATATTTCTAGCATCCCTTGGAGCTTGGTGGTGGCCGAACCTCTTCATCTTTGGAGGAGCTTTTGGTGGCCGAAACCTAGAAGGAAGAAGAAGGTGCTTGGTGGTTCTCATCTCGGAAGATCGTTGACCACACAACGTCCGAGGTTAGAAGAGGAATATGGTAGAAGATCAAGAGGTTATTTTTGCTTACAAAGAAAGGTATAACTAGTAATTATTTGCCGCATCATATTAGTTTTTCTTTGTATAGTTATTTTTGGAAATACCAAACACAAGAGGCATATGATTCTAGAGTTTTCAGATTTGTTTCGAATTTGTGTTTCTTTTGTTTTATTTTTCGAATTTGTGATTCGATTATTCTTTTTGGTTAAACCTAGAGTTATTTATGGAAATTAAATATTAGCTTTCCTTAAAAGGCTTTGTCTAGGCCGTGGTGGTTGCTCCCATATCCAAGAAGGTCATGTACCTCGCCATGCAGTTCTGGAAGCAAATTTTGGAAATTAATATTTAATGGAATTAATAACATAGGTGGATTTGAATCAATAGTGTTAAGTTCCGCCTGCGATTCAAATCTAAACCATTAATAACAGATAAGTTAAATTTGGAATCAATGATGTTAAGTTCCGTCTGCGATTCCTAATTTAACTTCTAAAGAACACAATAGGTTATTTAAGGAAAGGTTCAACACTTGTACAAAATTTTTGTATAGTGGAACCGATACAATTTTCCAAGGACTAACCAACATCTAACATGTAGGTCAACTCGACGACTTGATCTCACAAGTCATGGATATAGAGATATCAAGTTGACACATGGGTATGCATTGGAGAATGTATACTGAATGACTAGCCATGAGAAAGTATCATGGATTGTTATATGAGTGTCATATACTTTCTCATGCAGCTATTAGTATGACTATTAGTCCTTGGACCTGAAGTCACCATGGTTCCCTACATAAGGAGTTACATACTTTGGCTTTGTCAAACGTCACCTGTAACTGGGTGGACCATAATGGCGTTTACTGGGTATGTGACAAATTATGCGGAGGGATGTGAGTGATGTAGATGAGATCTATCCCTCCTATATGACGGGAGTGACATCATTATTCTTGATAGAGTGAGACCACTAAGTGCATGACCATGCCCAAATGAGTCAATATGAGATATCATTGTTTGGTTCTCTGCATATCCTCACATCTCATATATCGATGATCCCTTGAATGAGATGGAATCATTATAGTATCCAATACCCAAGACCACCATTTAAGTAAAATACATGCCCTAACTGCGATCTAGAATCGTTCTTATCAATTTGGAAGCTTGCACCGCTGTAACCCTTTATAGCAACAGCTGTAACCCTTTACAACATGCTCTTTATTACTTCCAAAGATCAAGAAATAATCTTGAGTTCTTCTCAAGTACTTAAGGATATTGTTGACTATTGTTCAGTGACCTTCATCTGGATATGACTGGTATCTTCTTGTCATGCTTAACACATACGAGGCATCTGGATGAGTATAAAACATGGCGTACATAATAGACCCTTTAGTACATGTATAAGGAATTTAATCCATGCGGTCCCTTTCTTCCTTAGAAGAAGGACATTGAGTCTTCGAAAGACTCACACCATGTGACATCAGTAGGAATCCCTTCTTGGAATTCTTCATGACAAAACGTTTAAGTACCTTGTCAATATATGTACTTTGGCTTAGACCAAGTCATCTCCCGAATCTATCTCTATAGATCTTGATGCCTAAAATATAGGCTGCTTTGCCTAAGTCCTTCATTGAGAAACAATTCCCAAGCCAAGTCTTCACTGATTGAAGAGTAGGGATATTATTTCCAATGAGAAGTATGTTATCTACATACAATATGAGAAAGATGACTATGCTATCACTAACCTTCTTGTAGACACAAGGTTCATCTTCATTCTTAATGAAACCAAACGTTTTGATCGCATCATCGAATCGAAGATTCCATCTTCTAGAAGTTTGCTTTAATCCATAAATGGATTGTTGCAATCACACACCTTTCCAACATGCTCTGGATCGATAAAACCCTCAGGTTGTGTCATGTACACATCCTCGAGTAGATTTCCATTAAGAAATATGATTTTGACATCCATCTGCCAGATCTCATAATCATTGTAAGCTGCAATTGCAAGCATGATCCCAATAGACTTGAGCATCATAACTGGTGAAAAGGTTTCATCATAGTCTATACTATGAATTTATTTGAATCCTTTAGCTACTAATCTACCTTTATAGGTATATGCCTTTCCATGTCAGTCTTCACCTTGAAGACCCACTTACACCCAATGGGTTTGATCCCTTCAGCTAGATCAACTAAATTCCATACTTAGTGTACATGGATTCCATTTCAGATCTCATGAGCTCTAGCATTTCTAAGAATGTGGGCTCATCACAGCTTCATCATTGTCAGACAAGAGAAAAGAATATTTGTCAAGTTGATGATGGGTCCTATCAGATCTGGGTAGAGCTTGTGCTACTTGAACAGGTTGTTGTTCCACAACTTCTTACGATGTAACAAAATCATGATCCACAACATCTTGTGGTACTGTCTAATTTCCATCAAGGCTTCGGTGCTAGTTTGTGTATCTTGAATTTCTTTAAGATTGACTTTACTCCCACTAGTTTTTCTAGAAATAAACCCCCTTTCTAGAAAGACATCATTACTGGCAACAACCACTTTGCCTTGTGTGCGATTATAGAAGTAATATCCCTTTGTTTTCTTGGGATATCCAACAAAATAACACTTGTTTGATTTGGGTCTTAGTTTATCTGAGACTTGTCATCGAACATAAGCCTCACAACCCCAAACTTTCATAAAAGACATCTTAGGACTCTTCCCTATCCATATCGTATATAGTGTCATTATGACGGCCTTGTATAGAACTCGGTTAAGTGTGAAAGTGACTGTCTCTAGAGCATGTCTCTAGAAGGAAGTAGGAAGATCTGTATGACTCATCATCGATCGTACCATATCTAATAAAGTATGGTTCCTCCTTTCTGATACACCATTCCATTATGATGTTCCAGATGGAGTGAGTCGAGATATGATCCCACACTCAATGAGATGGTCATAAAACTCTTGGCTAAAGTATTCCCTGTAACGCCCCGCCCCTTCCTGCTTAAGCTGACGGGGGTTACTTATCTTTTCTTCTTAAAACAGCGGAAGTCTTATCTATAGTACAAGTTTTTTTTTATGATTTCTTTAAAACTTTTTCTTTACTTTTCAAATAATCATCACTAACTACCTATCATATGAGTCACATAACATGCTTAACATAAATTTAAACCATAATACTAAAGAGCATGATGAAATGTCATGGAGTCATAAAGGAACGACATAAACATAATTCTTATTAACTAGAAGCAGGTCTTTCTCTTTAGCCAAGTCACTACTACATACGTCCTTCTTGCCCCCTCCTGCTGCTCCCTTAGTACATCCATCCTTTGCCCTTATCTGTGGTACAAGAAAAGTAAGCTATGAGCACACAAGGCTTAGTAAGATCCTTTCCTACTCACAAAAACCGTATAACATAACTAAATCTCCAAGGCATAAAGCATAAATACAACTCATCATATCATGTATAGAAGCATCATATCATAACATAATCGTAAGGTATCATGGCATATCATAACATGCATCCTAGCATAACATAATCATAATCATAGCATATCATAACATGATCATAAAATTCATCCTAGCATAACATAACATAATCATAAGCACTATAGCATATCATGATATAATCATAAAGTGCATCCTAGCATAACATAATCATGATCATAGCATATCATAACATAATCATAAAGTTCATTCTAACATAACATGTCATAAGCATCATGGTATATCGTAACATAATCATAAAGTGTTATGCGAGATGACTTTCAAAAACATGATTCATGCAATAATATATGCAACATGTCCTATGAAAACTTATTACATACATACTTAAACATAATCATAACATGATTAGGGCCCCAGCTTGTACCACATACATAAATGTGCGCGTCCTGTGTAGGTCCAAGGTAGCAAGTCTTGAACCCTACAAGGCATACATACTAGGCCCGTTTCTTATTCCATCTACCTAGGGGCACTTGGGAGCTCATCCCTAACAAGGTCCGTTTCTTAGTCCATCGACCCCAGGGCGCTTATGGAGCCCACCCTTGGTACAAGCCATATAAAGTAAAGTAGCATGTCATACATATCATGGTTCTAAATATTTCATGCTCATCGTATTTCTTATCATATCATACCATACAGAATTTGGGCACACAACTCATCATAATGGCATGTAAAATTTGGGCACACAGCACATCATAAATACATGCATAGTTTGGGCACACAGCTCATCATAAATAGCATGCATAATTTGGGCACATAACTCATAATAAATAGCATCCATAATTTGGGCACACAGCTCATCATAATAACACATAGCTCATCATAATAATGTTAGTTAGAGCCCTAGAGCCAATCATTTGATGATTGTATGGACTCATTGTATCATATTCTTGTATATTAATAAAGGCATTTGTTTGGTTATTATACTTATTTGTATTAGTGCCAAATAGACTAAGTATAATAGCGTCCTTGAGTAGAAGGTTCATACCTATATCAATCGATTAGTTGAATCGATAGTGAGATGACATAGGGAACACTACTCTAAATCATTCTTAGTCGAGTATTAACATTCAGGGACAATGTTAATGCAATAAGACTAGCATGTAGGTCAGCAAGATGACTTGATCTCACAAGTCATGGATATAGAGATATCAAGCTGACACGTGGGTATACATTGGAGAATGTATACTGAATGACCCGCCATGAGAAAGTATCATGGATCGTTATATGAGTGTCATATACTTTCTCATGTGGCTATTAGTATGACTATTAGTCCTTAGACCTGAAGTCACCATGGATCCCTACATAAGGAGTTATGTACTTTGGTTTCGTCAAACGTCACCCGTAACAGGGTGGACTATAAAGGTGATTACTGGGTATGTAACAAATTATGCAGAGGGATGTGAGTGATGTAGATGGGATCTATCCCTCCCATATGACGGGAGCGACATCAATATTCTTGATAGAGTTAGACCACGAAGTGCATGGCCATGCCCAAATGAGTCAACATTAGATGTTGAGCTCATTTGATCGAGTGAGTCTACTTGGAGTTCAAGATTTAGATTGATTAGAGGATGACACGGTCTATGCCTCATATTGATCAATCTAGATGTCTAGGATAGAAGGACAATGTCACATATTTTGTGAGGAGTCATAATTAGTAGTCACAAGGTAATGTCGGATCTCGACATTCTTGTAACTTGGGTAGTAATGATGTGTTGCTAGATACCGCTCATTACATATGCTCCTAAATGGGTTTAGGGCATTGCCAATGTTACAAGAACCTATAGGGTCACACACTAAGGACAATTAGATGGAGATTTGGTTCATATGATGAACCAAGAGGATTAGATTCATTTGATGAATCATATTGGATTAAGAGTAATCCAAATTGGGCTAATTGAGTTGGACTCAAGTTGATTCATGTATTCAATGAGTATAATTTAGATTATGAGTCATTAAATCAACTTAATTTAATGAATTAGATTCATTATATTAAGTTGGCTTGAATCATATGGTTGGATTAGATCAACCATGAGAGAGATTTGATCAAGTTTGACTTGATTTGAGAGGAAGAGAAAAAGTCATGTTTGACTTGACTTTTTGCCACATCACTAGTGAGTTGGCAAGATGTGGACCAATAGGATTGCTCCACATCATCAATGTGTGCCACCTCATGGAGGATACAAGCCTCCATAGCATTTAATGTGGCCGGCCCACATTAAATGAGGAGGTTACACTTGTTGCCATGTCATTTAGTGAGGTGGCAAGATGTGGACCAATAGTGTTGATCCACATCATCCTAGAGTGCCACCTCATGGGGGTTACAACTCTTAATGGTCTCCACATTAATTGGAATTAATGTGGGGGTTACACCTCCTAGAGTGGCCGGCCACTTGATGGCTAAGGGGTTGTTTTGAATTTCCTCTCATTGATTTGATTTACTCTTCTTCTCCCTTGGGTGCTCTCTCTTCTCCTTCTCCCATTCCTTGGCCGAACACTCCATTGGTGCTAGCACACCTTGTGTTTTGGTCATCTCCTTCTACTTGTGTCCGTGTGGATACATATAGAGGTTGTCTACTTTGACAACTAGAGATCCGGCGACATCTTAGACACGCGGGAACGCGAAGGGCTTCGCTACAAGGGTAATGATCTTAACTTTAGTGTAGATCTAAAGTTTTTACAAACTCGTAAAAGAAAAAGGTTTTTCGATAATTTTGTTTACGAATCTTTGCACGAGATCCATGGCTTTGGGTGACTCGGGGTTTCCGCGACACAAAAAAGTGGTTTTCGCGGCCCGAAGAACCCAACAGTGGTATCAGAGCCACGTGCAAAGACTTGTACGAGTTCGTTTGTATTTTTATGAAAAATATACCTTCTGTGATTTTCTGTAAAAATTGAGTTTTTAGAGTTTTTATGAGTAATTTTTCCGTTGAAGCGAAGCACAAGTGTCTCGGCACTTGTAGGCTTCGGCTACCGGAATGTTGTCTTTTAAACTGCTTCGTTTTGCCCCAAATCCGTTTGGGACAGCGGGGTTGGGTGCCATTAGATCGCAAAGGAGCAACTCACGATGGTTATATCGTGGGTAGGGGCATTGCCCCTAACCCCGCAAGGGAATTTGCTCCGCGATTGCACCCGAAATCGCTAAAAACGAACCCGCCGGGAAGATTTTTCCGAAACGGCAATGTCTCGACCCAAATCGTTTTGGGACAGCGGGTTTAGGCTGTTGGAACCGCGATGGTTAGATCGCGGGTAGGGGTGCTACCCCTGTGCCCCGCAAGGGGATCCGTTCCGCGATTGCGCCCGAAACCGCTAAACGGGACCGTCGGGAAATTTTGCTCATAAAAATTGTAAAAATTATTTTTAAAATTACAGAAAAATTATGAAAAATATATAATTTTGAATTATATATTAATTTGTGATAGTCATGGCCCAAAATACCCAATAAGATTGTATTTGTGTTGTAATTCATAATACGGCCTGCGTGCCGTCATATGATTGTGTGTGCTGTATTTTTACTTTTTCCACGGCCTGCGCGTCGTGCCTTTCTCTTATTCTGGTTGTAAATTAGATTTAGACTCGAATTTCAAATTGTAATGTACAAATTGGAGCGGTGGAGGGTCCACACGAGACGGAGTTCCGAGGCGGGCACGAGCAACACAAGGTGGTCAAAGGGAGGAGCTTGGAGAAGCTGTTGACCCTAGGTTGACCATTCGATCTTCTCATTGGCTTGAGAAGATCGTAGTAGGGCCATGACTAAATCACAAATTAATTAATTAATTAATTGTTATGTATCTGATGCATGTTTAATAATTAATTAATTAATAAGTGCCTTAACGATTAGATTAGATCTAAGTCGTGCACATGATGCACCCTTGCGATTAGATTAGATCTAAGTCGTGCACAAGATGCATCCTTCTCGATTAGATTAGATCTAGATCGAACCAACTCTAAATGCCTAACCATGCCGTGATACCTATCACTACCTCGATCACATGTATTGTTGAATCTGCCAAAGCAGAGCAATACATATTATCTTGGTAGGGTACGGAGGGACAATCTTGGTCCCGCCTATCAATGCATGGGTGAATACAAACTCAATTAGATTGAGTATTCCTAGTTACTCGGTTGGATCGAGTCAACTATAGGCATTCTTCCAATAGTTGGAAAGGTAGGACAAAATCACGTTTATATTAACTCTCGGGCGTATTAGCCAAAGCTAACTCGAGTTTTAATATAAATATGGATCTTGATCCTATAAACAAGAGTTGCATAGAGATGTAATTGGTAATCGTTACCTACCGATCATACTAAGCCTTGGGTGTATTAGCCAAAGCTAACTCAAGGGTTAGTATGATGTGGATCTTGTCCCACAAGAATTATAGTATTCAGTGGGAGCATCATTTAGTTAAAGGCCTAATTAAATGATTTTAAAAGAACATGATATTTATTTCTGCAAATTTTATGTTGTAGATAACCATGACGTCGAATACAAACTCTTTCTCCCTGCGTTCTGTCCTTAAGAAGGACAAACTCAACGGAGCAAATTTCCTGGACTGGTACAGGAACCTGAGAATTGTTCTCACTCAGGAACGTAAACTGTACATTCTGGAGCAGCCCATTCCGGAGGCTCCTTCTGCCACTACCACGCGAGTAGACCGAGATGCTTACAAGAAGCATCAAGATGACGCATTAGATGTGTCCTGTCTTATGCTCGCGACCATGAACTCTGAGCTTCAGAAGCAACATTAGTTGATGGGCGCTTACGATATGGTTGAGCATCTTTGTCACCTATATCAAGGACAAGCAAGGCACTGGAAGAGGAACTCCAAAGAATACCTGGAAGATCTTAAGAAGGTGAGAAATAAGATTTCTACTTCAGGTATACATGTTATAGAAGTCAACCTCTCTATTTCTTCATCGTGGGTATTAGATACCGGATGTGCTTTGCACATTTGTACTAATGTACAAGCGCTGAGGAATAGCAGGGCATTGATGAAGGGTGAGATAGACCTACGAGTAGGTGATGGAGCACGAGTTGCTGCTATTGCTGTAGGAACTTATCATCTATCTCTTCCCTCTGGGCTTGTACTAGAATTAGATGATTGTTGTTATGTGCCTGCCTTGACTAAGAACATTATATCAGTTTCTTGTTTGGACAAGAAAGGATTCTCATTTATAATAAAGAACAAATGTTGTTCTGTCTATTTAAACGATATGTTCTATTGTAGTGCACCTCTGATAAACGGACTCTATATTCTAGATCTAGAGAGCCCTATCTATAACGTTAGTAACAAGAGGTTCAAATCAAATGATATGAACCACACCTATCTCTGGCACTGTCGCTTAGGTCATATAAATGACAAGCGCTTATCCCAGCTCCATAAGGATGGTTTGCTGGACTCATTTGATTTTGAATCATATGAGATATGCGAGTCATGCCTACGAGGCAAGATGACCAAGACTCCTTTTAGTGGGCACAGCGACTGATTTGTTAGGACTCATACATAGTGATGTATGTGGCCCTTTCAATGTCGCTGCTAGAGGCGGTTATAGGTACTTCATCACGTTTACTGATGACTTCAGTAGATACGGTTATGTGTACTTGATGACACATAAGTCCGAATCCATTGAAAAGTTCAAAGAATTTAAGAATGAAGTACAGAACCAGCTTGGCAAGAGTATTAAAATACTTCGATCAGATCAAGGTGGTGAATACTTAAGCCATGAGTTTCGTGACTATTTAGCTGAGTGTGGGATTCTATCCCAACTCACTCCTCCTGGAACACCACAGTGGAATGGTGTGTCCGAAAGGAGGAATCGTACCTTATTAGATATGGTACGAACTATGATGAGTCACACAGATCTTCCGACATATCTATGGGGATATGCTCTAGACACGACAGCTTTCATTCTCAATCGAGTTCCATCCAAGGCCGTGATAAAGACACCATATAGGATATGGACTGGGAGAGATGCCCAGGTGTCTTTTATGAGGATTTGGGGTTGTGAGGCTTACATACGACGTCAAGTCTCAGACAAATTAGGACCCAAATCCGACAAGTGCTATTTCATCGGATATCCCAAGGAAACTAAGGGATATTACTTCTACATTCCCAGTCAGCACAAGGTAGTTGTGGCAAAGACTGGGGTCTTTCTAGAAAGGGATTTTGTTTCTAGAAAGACTAGTGGGAGCACGTTCGATCTTGAAGAAGTTTAAGATGCGAACAATAGCACTGATGCCTCGATGGAAATTGAACTGGAACCACAAAGTATTGTGGATGATGTTGTTCCACAAAGAGTTGAGGAACAACAACCGGTTCAAGTAGACATACCTCTTAGCAGGTCTGATAGGGTACGTTGTCAGCCTGAGAGATATTCATTTCTCTTGTCTGACCATGATGACGTTGTACTCATAGAGGATGAGCCTACCACCTATCAAGAAGCTGTGACGAGACCAGATTCTGAGAAATGGCTAGAGGCCATGAGATCCGAGATGGATTCCATGTAAACCAACCAAGTATGGACTTTGGTTGATCCACCTGAAGGGGTAAAACCCATTGGGTGTAAGTGGGTCTTTAAGAGAAAGACTGACATGGATGGACTTATCTATAAGGGTCGCTTGGTAGCTAAAGGTTTCAAGCAGATTCATGGTATTGACTATGATGAAACCTTTTCTCCAGTAGCGATGTTTAAGTCCATTCGGATCATGCTTGCTATTGCAGCCTACCATGACTATGAGATATGGCAGATGGATGTCAAAACCGCGTTTCTGAATGGAAACCTGCTCGAGGATGTGTACATGACACAACCTGAGGGTTTTGTAGATCCACAACATACTAGCAGAGTATGCAAGCTGCATAGGTCCATTTATGGACTAAAGCAAGCTTCTCGGAGCTGGAATCTTCGTTTCGATGATGCGATCAAACAGTTTGGTTTCATCAAGAACAAAGATGAACCTTGTGTCTACAAGAAGGTTGTAGGGGATGTAGTTGTCTTCCTCATATTGTATGTGGATGACATACTACTCATTGGGAAGGACATCCCTATGCTTCAGTCTGTCAAGACCTGGCTCAATGAAAGACTTAGGCGAGGCATCCCGCATTCTAGGGATACAGATCTATAGAGATAGATCTAAGAGATTGCTTGGCCTAAGTCAGAGTACATATATTGACAAGGTACTCCTTCGGTTTGCCATGCAGAACTCCAAGAAGGGATTTCTGCCGATGTCACATGGCGTGAGTCTTTCGAAGACTCAAGGTCCTTCTTCTAGAGAGGAGAGAGACCGCATGGATCAGATCCCTTATGCCTCAGCCATAGGATCGATCATGTACGCCATGCTATGTACTCGACCTGACGTCTCGTATGCTTTGAGCATGACGAGCAGATACCTGTCAGATCCAGGTGAAAGTCACTGGATAGCGGTCAAGAATATTCTTAAGTACTTAAGAAGGACTAAAGAATATTTCTTGATATATGGAGGCAATGATGAGCTAACTGTAAAGAGTTACAGTGATGCCAGCTTCCAGACCGATCAGGATGACTATCGATCGCATTCAGGGTTCATGTTTTGCTTAAATGGTGGTGCTGTGAGCTGGAAGAGTTCGAAGCACAACAGAGGCCGAGTATATTGCTGCATCAGAGGCAGCAAAGGAGGCAGTTTGGATCCCCAAGTTCATCACTGAACTTGGGGTGGTTCCTAGCATCGCTGACCCAATTGAGCTCTATTGTGACAACAATGGAGCTATAGCACAGGCGAAGGAACCTCGCTCACACCAACGGACCAAGCACATACTACGGCGCTTCCATCTCATTCGAGAGATTATCGATAGAGGAGATGTGAAGATTTGCAGAGTACTTACAGAGGCTAACATCGCAGATCCCTTGACCAAGGCTTTGGCACAGAGAAAGCATGATGGTCACACTAGGTCATTAGGCCTTAGAGCCTATACTGATTGGCACTAGTGCTAGTGGGAGATTGTTAGTTAGAGCCCTAGAGCCAATCATTTGATGATTGTATGGACTCATTGTATCATATTCTTGTATATTAATAAAGGCATTTGTTTGGTTATTATACTTATTTGTATTAGTGCCAAATAGACTAAGTATAATAGCGTCCTTGAGTAGAAGGTTCATACCTATATTAATCGATTAGTTGAATCGATAGTGAGATGATATAGGGAACACTACTCTAAATCATTCCTAGTCGAGTATTAACATTCAGGGACAATGTTAATGCAATAAGACTAGCATGTAGGTCAGCTCGATGACTTGATCTCACAAGTCATGGATATAGAGATATCAAGCTGACACATGGGTATACATTGGAGAATGTATACTGAATGACCCGCCATGAGAAAGTATCATGGATCGTTATATGAGTGTTATATACTTTCTCATGTGGATATAAGTATGACTATTAGTCCTTAGACCTGAAGTCACCATGGATCCCTACATAAGGAGTTATGTAATTTGGTTTCGTCAAACGTCACCCGTAACAGGGTGGACTATAACGGCGATTACTGGGTATGTAACAAATTATGCAGAGGGATGTGAGTGATGTAGATGGGATCTATCCCTCCCATATGATGGGAGCGACATCAATATTCTTGATAGAGTTAGACCACGAAGTGCATGGCCATGCCCAAATGAGTCAACATTAGATGTTGAGCTCATTTGATCGAGTGAGACTACTTGGAGTTCAAGATTTAGATTGATTAGAGGATGACACGGTCTATGCCTTATATTGATCAATCTAGATGTCTAGGATAGAAGGACAATGCCACATATTTTGTGAGGAGTCACAATTAATAGTCACAAGGTGATGTCGGATCTCGACATTCTTGTAACTTGGGTAGTAATGATGTGTTGCTAGATACCGCTGATTACTTATGCTCCTAAATGGGTTTAGGGCATTGCCAACGTTACAAGAACCTATAGGGTCACACACTAAGGACAATTAGATGGAGATTTGGTTCATATAATGAACCAAGAGGATTAGATTCATTTGATGAATCATATTGGATTAAGAGTAATCCAAATTGGGCTAATTGAGTTGGACTCAAGTTGATTCATGTATTCAATGAGTCTAATTTAGATTATGACTCATTAAATAAACTTAATTTAATGAATTAGATTCATTATATTAAGTTGGCTTGAATCATATGGTTGGATTAGATCAACCATGAGAGAGATTTGATCAAGTTTTACTTGATTTGAGAGGAAGAGAAAAAGTCATGTTTGACTTGACTTTTTACCACATCACTAGTGAGTTGGCAAGATGTGGACCAATAGGATTGCTCCACATCATCAATGTGTGCCACCTCATGGAGGTTATAAGCCTCCATAGCATTTAATGTGGCCGGCCCACATTAAATGAGGAGGTTACACTTATTGCCATGTCATTTAGTGAGGTGGCAAGATGTGGACCAATAGTGTTGATCCACATCATCCTAGAGTGCCACCTCATGGGGGTTACAACTCTTAATGGTCTCCACATTAATTGGAATTAATGTGGGGGTTACACCTCCTAGAGTGGCCGGCCACTTGATGGCTAAGGGGTTGTTTTGAATTTCCTCTCATTGATTTGATTTACTCTTCTTCTCCCTTGGGTGCTCTCTCTTCTCCTTCTCCCATTCCTTGGCCGAACACTCCATTGGTGCTAGCACACCTTGTGTTTTGTCCTCCTACTTGTCTGTGTGGATACATATAGAGGTTGTCTACTTTGACAACTAGAGATGCAGCGACATCTTGGACATGCGGGAACGCGAAGGGCTTCGCTACAAGGGTAATGATCTTAACTTTAGTGTAGATCTAAAGTTTTTACAAACTCGTAAAAGAAAAAGGTTTTTCGATAATTTTGTTTACGAATCTTTGCACGAGATCCATGGCTTTGGGTGACTCGGGGTTTCCGCGACGCGAAAAAGCGGTTTTCGCGGCCCGAAGAACCCAACAAATAACACACAGCATAGCATAAGGGTTACCATCATACATAGATCATAAGTGTACATAATTAAATATAGAAGCATAGCAAGCTCTTACCACATCATAAAACATTGCATGTGAGATACATGGGAATCATATTTAGATTTCTAACCCTAATGTCATATAGTGGCCGAACATATAGTTGGGCTTTAGGTAAAAAAAACCACATACCCACATGTGAACCCTAAACCAATATCATATCCTATACCATAAGGAAATATCATGAGCATGTTTAGGTAGGGTTCTAGGTTTCTTAAGCTTATAAACTTATCATGGCCGAATCTTATCAAGCATTACATTGGGTTAAAATCATCATTCAAGCATGTGAACCCTAAACCAATTTCGTAGCAAATATTACAAGGAACATCATGAGCATAATTAGGTTAGGTTCCAAGTTTCCTAGGCCCTTAAATTTGTTGTGGCCGAAACCCTTAAGGCTTGGAACTAGGTTTCAAGTGTCATAAAAGCATGGAAACCCTAAACCAATTTCATAAAAATTATGATAAGGAACATCATGAGCATAATTAGGTTAGGTTCTAAGTTTTCTAGGCCCTTAAACATGTTGTGGCCGAAACTTGTAAGGCTTGAATCTAGGGTTCAAGTGTCATAAAAGCATGAGAACCTTAAACAACTTTCATAGCAATTATTTCAAGGAACAACATGAGCATAATTAGGTTAGGTTCTAAGTTTCCTAGGCCCTTAAACATGATGTGGCCGAGACTTGCAAGACTTAAAGCTAGGGTTCAAGTGTCATAAAAGCATGAGAACCTTAAACAACTTTCATAGCAATTATTTCAAGGAACAACATGAGCATAATTAGGTTAGGTTCTAAGTTTCCTATGCCCTTAAACATGATGTGGCCGAGACTTGTAAGACTTAAAGCTAGGGTTCAAGTGTCATAAAAGCATGAGAACCCTAAACAACTTTCATAGCCATTATTTCAAGGAACAACATGAGCATGTCATATTAATTTCATAACTTGTCTTAAGGAGGATCATGGCATGATTAGTTTAGGTTTAACAATTTTTCTAGGCCCCTAATCCTATCATGGCCGAATACATATGAGCATGGATTGAAGTTTAATCATCATATGAGCATATCATGTTAACAACTTCCTCATCATGAGGCACATATCAAAAAAATAAGACACATGCTTGGTTTGAGTCTTAGCTTACCTATCTTCTTTATTCATGTTTGGCCGAGAGTCTAGGGGTGTGATTCTAAGTTCTAACCAAATATTCTAGCATATGAACATTAGATAAATCCCTACCATAAGATACATGTTACAAGAAACATATTGAGCAGGTCAAAATTTAGGTCTTTACATTTCCTAGGTCCTTCTTTTTAGTCTTGTCTTGGCCGAAAATTTCATAATGGTATCCTAGGTTTTTAGGCAACCAAATCTCATAAAAAGAATACACAAGCTATTGTACCACAGGTGAGGGAAACTTACATCCTTTCGCTTGTGGTTTTTCTTAAGGAAAAAGGTATCCTAAGTGCCAAGGAAGAAGAGAGCTTCTTCTTCTTGTACCTCCTTTTGCTTCTCTTGCTTGGAAGGATATATCTTGAAGGCTTCTTCTCTAACTTTAGTTTTCTTGGAGAGGAACTTAGCTTAGTTTTTTTTGGAATAAGGAGAGGGAAGGGCTCTTGGTTTTGGTGGAGAATGAAGAAGGAGAAGGGAGGAAGAAAAAGATTTAATCTCTTGTTTTTTCTTCTCCCAATCAAATTTATTCCTATGTAAATGAAGCATGTCTTCATTCATTCCCTCAACTCCTCTTTTCCCTCACTCCTTTAATTCCCACGAAAATAGAGAGAGGAAGGGAAGTAGGCAATTTATCTTTTGATTGCTTCTTTTCTTAACCAAGAGGAAGAGAAGGTAAGCAACTTGGTTTTCTCTTGCTCTTTTGCTTAGTTTTTCTTTTTTTTTTCTTCTCCTCTTTAACTAAATTTTCATTCCTTCCTATCCATATATTATTTATTATTCTAGTGGTTATCATACATCAATTTATCTCCATTATTTGTGGGAGGTTCAAGGTTCAATCCTTGACCTCACCTCTTCTTATTCTATTTTTGGTTTCTATTTTCCCTTTTATCTTATCCTTTTTATTTCTATGCTCTAAAGAAAAATAATACCCATATACTTATCTTATAATTTCGTGGGTGTTACATTCCCCACCTTGATATGATCAAAGCATCTTAATACTCTTACTAACACTACAACAAAAACTACAAACGACAACGGATATTATCCGTTGTCGTAGGGTCAAAAAATCGTTGTAACTGAGGGTGTTGTAGAATGTATTGCCATACGACAACGGTTTTGAATTCGTTGTCTTTGTAGACATTTGACAACGGTTTTTATTCGTTGTTATTTATATGCCCAAAATTTGGCTACGAAGGATACGACAACGTTTTAAAACCGTTGTGGTAGATAATTTCAACAACAGAAATAAACCGTTGTTGTAGACATTTTTTACAACAGATATAAACTATTGTGGTAGATAATATTTGACACGTTTTGGTTTCTTTTACAACAGTTTTAATATATTTTACAATGGATAAAACCATTGTCTTTTATCACATTTTACAAAAACATTTCGTTGTGGTTTACCTAGTTTTTACAACATTTTTAACTGTTGTCTTTAATGTTCATTAATACCAAACAACCAATCTTATTTTACTATAAGCAAACCACCAATACAAAACTAAATATTTACTACATTAAATCCAAAATAAACATCCGTATATAATTCATCTTGTAGCCACATATACAAAAATATACAAAATGAGTTGTTACTCATCAAAATACACATGTTTTCCATTACTCTCCATATACATTAAATCACATGTTTTCCATTTGTTGTTCTCCATATGACTTTTAATTTACAAATTAGCAAGGCAAACTACATCCCAACAAAGCTCACTTCTTGCATCAAAAAAACTCAAGCCTCACGAATTGCCCGACCTGCAAGAGAAAATTTAACAAAACTTATCAAATTCCAGAATTCCAAAAGGAGAATGTAATTAACCAATCTGTAGTGCATAGAAAGCAAAAACAAACCAAATGAAGGAAACAAAAAGAGGTGTTTATTAGAGAATAACAGTACATGGAATCTACTAGAAGCAGTGATACCTAGCTTAGCATAGTTTATTAAATAATTAGCACTGCATGCAGCTAACATTATTTAAGTGAACTATCATCCAAGATCAATATAATCCATGCAAAGCACATTACATCCATTAACATCTTGAAACAAAATATTCATGCAATTTTCTGTGCGATTTTCCAGACTGCATTACCTTTGAGACCTGGTAGGCACAATATGCTTTTCCATTTTGCAAGTAACAAGTTGCCAGGAGCTGCAAATTGATCTGCAATAAATAGACCCATCACAAAAGCATAAGTGAAAGTAAAAAACATGGGTTCAAAATCTTCCAATTAAAACTTGAACCAAAAGAATTAGATCATCATGATGAGTTATGGTATCAGCCAAAACACTTGCCTAGCTATTCAAGTATTCAGTCTTTTCATTTTTGTCAAGTTTGGATACATATGACATTACTGGAAGGGTTTGTGGATCCACAAATCTGAACTTATCCCTAATGAACAGATTAGGGATAAGTTAACAAATATAATACTAATAAGTTAATTAGTAAAACGTAAGAACAGTGCAATAAATATTAATAAGTAAGAGAATTACTCGATATAAGAATCAACGTCAACATCATTTTCCAAGACATAATGATGTGCTTGATGCAATGGACTATGCACCAGAGCAGTGTAACCGCTGATGAAGTGATACATTGTTTGTGGTAAAGTAAGTTTGCTAACTGGTGGAAGCACGCCAAAAGCATCACATGCCAAGAGGATGACATTCTTAGGGTGCTAACGGTATCTTCGCATTAGGAATATACTCAATTGGATATGAAGCTTGAGTGTTCTCTACAACATCAACAATTCCATTGAACCAGATTGTAACGCCCGCCCTTCCAGGTAGCACTAAGGCCACCCCGGAGGGACGGACGTCACTGAAACATAGACATCAATTATACTAATGCATATGGATTCATGGCAGCGGAAGAACTTATTTAAATTTTTTTTCTTTTATCATATGCATTTAGTTTACTTATCATGGCATGTGAAACAAAGCATACTGAACATTATCATCATATCATCATTATTCTAACATGAGTAAAATATCATAAGTGTATGAAATACTAGCTGAAATCATCAGCAAAAGCTTAGGTCCAACATTGTTCACATGCATAACTTAGATAATTCAAAGAAACTTAAATAGATCTATCCACCAGCACTTCCACACACATCTTCCTTGCCTTTCCTGCTCTGCTCCCCTTAAACAATCCATTCCTTGCCTTTATCTGCAGTACAAGGAAAACGTGTAGCTATAAGCCAAAGGCTTAGTGAGATCCTTGCCTACCCATAAATCCGAAAAACACATAACATAACATAACATGTAGAAAACATAGCATAGCATAACATAGCATGGAGAGTCATAACATAGAACATATCTTATCATGTAAAAACCATAACAACTCATAGCATAACATGAGGGAAAGCAGAACATAATATATCATATCACATAAGGAGCATAACATATCAAAGTCTATCATGTGAGTGTATATCATGATTCATATCACATTCTATAAGCACATATCATGAAGCCTATCATATCATGTAAACATGTATCATAACTCATACCTGTTCATAAGGGTGCATAAACATAATTTCATAAATATGTGCATGTAGATGCAATATGTATATTTTTAAAACATGTATCATGGAATGCACATATGCATCATGCTTCTTTCAAAACATATAGTATACATACTTGAATATCATATCATCATCATCATGAGAAGGGCCCTGGCTTGTACCACATGTAAACATAAATGCGCGCAATCCCTAGGACAGGGTAGCTAGCCCCGAACCTACTAGGGATCTAGGTCCGTTCATAGTCCGTCGACCTAGGGGCGTACTGAGGAGCCCATCCCTTAACGAGGTCCGTTCATAGTCCGTCGACCCCGGGGCGCTTATGGAGCCCACCCTTGGTACAAGCCATACAAAGTAAAATATCATGCATATCATATCTCATCATATCATACATGTCATAATTCTTGTCATATCATTAAGAGAGCTCTTGATCCCAACTTAAGGGAAGCATCTCTTTACCATAGCATGAAGAGTGCTCTTGATCCCAACTTAAGGGAAGCAACTCTTTTCCATAACATGAAGAGTGCTCTTGGTCCCAGCTTAAGGGAAGCAACTCTTTAGGCTTTTCTTCTTACATAAGCCATTCATACATGCATTATGAAACATAACATGTTCTTATCATAACATAAAGCATAACATGTCATTTTCATATCATCAAACATGGCATATCATCTCATGAACTTAGCATACATATCATGAACATGGCATATCATATCATGAGTCTAGCATATCATATCATTAACATGGCATATCATGTCATAAGTCTATCATGTCATATCATAAACATGGCACATCTTATCATAAGACATAGAAATGCAACATATCATAAAGCATGAAAGCTTACTCCACTTATATATCAAAGACTACATATCATGAAAATGCCTAAGCATGTTTGGTTAGGTTTAAACTCTTTCCTAACCCAATTTATCCATCTTGGCCGAACCATATCAGTAGGTTTCATCCTCATTTCATTCCATATTAAGCATAGAACTTACCCACATAACATGTAAAACTTAATCTAAGCACATACAAGGTAATATACTTCATGAATAAGCATGTTTGAGTTCAAAACTCTAACCTTAACCCATTTATCTCAATTTGGAAAAAACATATCAGTAGGGTTCTTATATCATTTGGTTCCATATGAAGCATAAAACTTATCCACATAGCATGTAAACTTGATCTAAGCACATACAAGGCAATATACTTCATGAATAAGCATGTTTGAGTTCAAAACTCTAACCTTAACCCATTTATCTCAATTTGGACAAAACATATCAGTAGGGTTCTTATATCATTTGGTTCCATATGAAGCATAAAACTTATCCACATAGCATGTAAACTTGATCTAAGCACATACAAGGCATTGTACTTCATGAATAAGCATGTTTGAGTTCAAAACTCTAACTCTAACCCATTTATTTCAATTTGGCCGAAACATATCAGTAGGATTTCATATCATTCTACTCCATAATAAGCATAAGACTTAAACATGTAACATGCACATTTAATCTAAGTTCCTATAGAGCATAGTACAAGTACCTACAAGGAACCATACTTCATGAATAAGCCTATTTGAGTTCAAAACTCTAACCCTAACCCTTTTATTTTCATTTGGCCGAAACATATCAGTAGGGTTTTATGCCTTTTTATCCCTTAGGAAGCATAAAACTTAAACATGTAGCATGCACATTTAATCTAAGTACCTATAGAATATTGTACAAGTACTTACAAGGAACCATACTTCATGAATAAGCCTATTTGAGTTCAAAACTCTAACCCTAACCCTTTTATTTTCATTTGTCCGAATCATATCAGTAGAGTTCCATATCATTTTATTCCATAAGAAGCATAAAACTTAAACTTATAACAAGCCCATTTAATCTAAGTGCCTACAAGGTATTGTACTTCATGTTCTAAGCATATTTGAGTTCAAAAACTTAAACCCTAACCCATTTATTCAATTTGGCCAACCATATCAGTAGGGTTTACTACCATTTCATTCCATATGAAGCATAAAAACCTTAGTTATAAACATGTAAAAATTCATACATCACAAAGAGGTACAACTAGTATGGTTTCTAACTAAAATTCTTGACCTAAAGCCTTATAATCAATTTGGCCGAACCATATAGATAGGTTTCTCTTTTTTTTTCTTCACAACATGAAGAATGAAGACTAAACTAACAACATATGAAATTCATATATCATAGAGTAGAAATTTAAGCATGTGATCAAGGAAAAACTTGTTCTAGATCCTTTCTTCCATCCTTGGCCGAATCATGCAACAAGTTCTAAATTTTTTTTTTTTTTTATAACATGAAGCATCTCTTATCACTTGTTAACCCTAAGTGACTACCTATTCTTTATCTTGACCATCTTCTTTCAAGAAAAGTTTTAGAGTTTCGAAAGAGAAAAACATTCTAAAAACCGAAGCTACTTGTACTGCAGTGAGGGGATACTCACATCCTTGCGCTTGTTTTCCTTAGAGATTTAACCTTTTGTTGTGGATCCTTCCTAGAGAGGGGAGGCTTCCTTGCTCCTTGGTCTCGGCAAGAAGAAGAAATGGGTGAAGAAGGGGCACGGTGAAGGAGGAAGGAGTAAGAGAGTGAATGAGAAAAATGCCAACTCATTTTAATTTCTTCCTTTTATTCATCATGAGAGGAGGAAGGAAAAATATATTTTTCTTCCTCCTTTCTTTTACTCTCTTCATCATTAAGAAAAGTCTAGATACATCCCTTCTTGGTGAGTAAGAAAGGAATATTCTAGAGCATCTCGTCATTAGAGAGGGAGAAGACAACTCTCACTTCTCCTTCTAAGAGAAGAGCCTTTTCTTCTTACATTTAATTATGGTTTCCCTCTCTTTCCCAACAATAATTTCTCTTGGTCTAGTGGTTATCTTATTCAGGTATCTAATGAGAGATCTAGAGTTCAAGTCCTAGACCTTATGTATTTTTATTTCTATTTTATTTATTTAAGTGTTCGGCTAGGAGCAAAAATTCAACTAAAGCATATATATATTTTTCTTTATTCTTTATTCATGATAGAATATTCTAGAATTTTGCTAAGGACCCTATGGGTGTTACACAGATTCCCTTTCACACAATACCAATTCACTCAAGAAGTTTGTTTCATCTTGTTAATCACCTGTAATAGAGTTATCAGAGTAGTCTACTTCCCTAGTGTGTTCATCGAAAACGACGTTTTCCAACACTGCAAGAAATTTGCAAACATTAGGACAAAAAAATATGAATGGTTCCAGTTCAAAGTGCATGTCGAGTTTGATAGGGCACTTTCCGGTTCCAAATTTGATGGCATTCCAAATGCCAGGTTCCTTCTCCTTTGATAGGCCGATACATTTTGCATAGCAACTTCCTTCAATGTTTAAAATACCATTTTCACTCCATCAATGCTCATCATCGCCAATAAGAAGCCTGTTGTGGTCTGTAGACAAAGTAGTTTTCCCTGTGCCTAAAACAACAAAGCAAAAGTCATAAGAACAAAGAAGCCATATGGCGAAAACACTGCAGTGTAACATAATTCTACACATTTACACATGGAATGCTTCTAGTTAAGTTGCAAAGGGCAGTATAGTAACCATGCAATGGCAGGTGATGCGCTAGAATCTCGTCCAACCAACACTTACCTGATAGTCCAAAGAAGAGGGCAACATCACCATCTTTGCCCATATTGTTGCTAGAGTGCAGGGAGAGAATGTTTCTTTTAGGCATTAGATAGTGCATCACACCGAACAAACCCTTCTTCATCTCCCCGAAATACTGTGTGCCAAGGATGACCATTTCTTTCCTATCAAGATTAAGATCAATGCTAGTGGAGGTAGTCATGTAGTGTGTGTATCGATTACATGGAAACTGGCTAGCATTGTAAATTGTGAAGTCCGGAGTACTGAAATCCTCCAGTTCTTTAGGCGTAGGACGGATGCACCTGCGATCCTTCCAATTATTTCATGCAAAAGAGAGTTTTTCTTCTTCTAGTTTACATATTTTCCCTTGGCATTAAGGAGAGAAAGAGGAGCTAGTTACTCACTAACACTAATATATGCATATGTATGCTCCAGCCTTCTACTAACACAACTATGATTCACTACTACAGATCAACAGAACCAATGCAAAGATGACTTATCTGGATAACTGTCGAACTATAGAATTGAAGAGCATCTTTAGCATTCTTATTAGTAGTATTTTTCACTTACATGTTGTGCATGAACAGGGAATGATAGGCCCTTGCAGAGACAATTTGAACTTTGATTCGATGCTCGGGATCCCAGTTGAGGAATTGGTCATTCATAAATACCTTGTATCATTCAGATGGAATATTAGGATCTATGAGGAATTACATCAAACACTTGATGTGCATGTGTACCTTATCCAAAGAGTTGAGGTAATCGACAGCCCTCTCCCTGTTCACCAGGAAGGTGTGCTCATTCATCTCTATGTTCGGTAAGCCTTTGCGTGAATAGTGCACATACATTTTGAGAAGGAACCATCAATGGAAGGATCATGAATTAGTTGTGTGGACTTACTTTCCTCACCAAAGATCATTGGCAGTGGTTTCATCCTTGACGACGTGCTTGTCCCTCGGTGAACGGCCAGTCTTCACGCCGGACAAGGTAGCCAAGGCTCCGGTGGATGTTATGAATGATCCATGTTCATGTTTTATGGCTTGCTCGTAGAGTTCTACAAGGAATTCGTGATTCTTTCAATGAGAATGAAATGTGATGATTTGAGTGATGAAGAGGAGATGAGAGTAGATACCGGGCGGGGAGAGGTTGTAGAGGACATGGGTAAACTTGAGGGTGCTGTCGCTGACGCTGATAGTCGGCATCAAGTAGTGGTGGTGCTCGGCGGCGACCTTGGTCGCCTCCACCTTCCTGGCCGTATCGCCCCTCACCACCTTCGACCCTGTCTCCCTCATCAGCGACGCCAATGAATCACTACGCACAGCATGATTTCATTACAAGAAACATGGGAGAAAGATTGGATTCCACCTTCTTGTTCTCAAGAATTGTTTCCTTTTAGGTTTAGAAAAATCGATCCGGCGGTGGCCCACCAGTATCCGGCAAGGAATCTGGATGTTTCCCCCTTTTTTTATTATTGATAAAGAGATGTTTGTTTGGAGATTAAATATTGACATGATGGATTGGAGCTGGAGCTTCTGGTGCTCCTCCTCTGAGATGGTGGCGAAGGCAGCGTTGCCCTGCTGCGCGTCGTCCTTGATGGGGGTGGTCAGCGCCGACCTCTTCTTCTGCAGGGAGTGCAGTTCGTCGATGGTCTTTGCCTTCACCAGCGACACGCTGTCGTCGTGGCAGATCCCGTTCTCCGGTTTCTCCCTCCCGTGCATCTGGATCTTCGACGGCCCATTGGAGAATGCCGCCGCTCACTAGGAAATGAGAAGGAGCACAACGTCGTATGAGGAGAGGGAAAGATAAATGGCTTAGGTTTGGGAACGCGAAAACACGGCGCCGAAAAGAAAACAGCGAGGGAAAGGAAAACAGCGAAGGGGCGAAATGACCAAATTCAATTACAACGGTATTTTCAAAATTGTTGTCATAGCCGCTAAAAACGCGGATAAAGACAATGATTTATAAAATCGTTGTAAAAAGTGTTGTCGTTTTTAAAAATAGTCGCTCAATGACAACAGTTTTGCTAAAACCGTTGTCTTTTATATTTAATGGGAAGTTCAAAGACAACGGTTTTGGCAAAAATCGTTGTCTTTGAGCAAATACGCAACGCTTTCTCTTAAAACCATTGTCGTAGGGGTGTTGTCGTTTGCAGTTTTTGTTGTAGTGTAAGTTGGTTATGTACTTCATTCTTGAATTCTTTAAACTTTTCAAAGGATTCTGGCTTGTGTCTCATCAGATACACATATCCGTATCTACTGAAATAATCAGTGAAGGGTAATGAAGTAATAATAGCCTCCTCCAGCTGCTATTCTGAAAGGGCCACATACATCAGTATGTATGAGTCCTAACAGATCATTATCCCTTTCGCTGCGTTCAATAAATGGAGTCTTTGTCATCTCACCTTGAAGACAAGATTCACATATCTCATATGATTCAAAATCAAATGAGTCCAAAATTCCATCCTTATAGAGTTGGGATATGCAACTCTCAATTTTGTGAACTAAGTGCGAATGCTAGAGATATGTTTGATTCAAATCATTAGACTTGAACCATTTGGTATTTATGTTATAGATTGGGTTGTCATAGTTTAGAACATAGAGTCCATTCACAAGACATGCACTACAATAGAACATTTCATTAAAATAAACAGAACAACATTCGTCCTTTATTACAAATGAAAAACCTTTGTTGTCCAAACAAGAAACAGAGATAATGTTCTTAGTCAAGGTAGGCACAGAATATCACTCTTTAAGTTCTAAAACATGCCCAGTGGGCAAAGATAAGGAATATGCTCCTACAGCTATAGCAGCAACTCTTGTTCCATTACCTACTCGTAGGTCCACTTTGTCCTTTGTCAATGATCTACTATTTCTCAGTCCCTTCATATTAGTACAAATGTGAAATGCACACTAGGTATCTAATACCCGTGAAGAAGAAATAGACAGATTGACTTCTATAACATATATACCTGAGGTAGAAGTCTCACTTCTCTTCCTTTTCAGTTCCTCTAGGTACACCTAACAATTCCTCTTCTAGTGTTCGGTCTCAATGCAATGGAAGCAGGTTCCTTCCTTAGCATCTCCACCTTTGAGTTTCAGTGCATGAGTCTTGCCATTTCCTTTGGCTTGGGTCTTACCCTTACCTTTAGACTTCCACTTGTCTTTGCTCTTAGACACCATCAAAATGGTACTAGGCTTTGCCTTCTGAAGGTTGAGTTCCGCAGTTCTGAACATGCTCAACATCTCAGGCAGCGGTTTGTCAATTTCATTCATGTTGTAGTTCATGACAAATTGACTATAGCTATTGGGCAATGACTACAAGATAAGATCAATGGTCAATTCTTGGCCTAGTGGAAATCTCAATCACTGTAGGTTTTCTACATACCCAATCATTTTGAGTACATATAGCCCTATGGGACTTCCTTCTTGTATTCTGCATTGAAACAACGCTTTAGAGATCTCAATTCTTTCATGCCTTGCTTGTCCTTGATATAATTGAAGGCGCTGGAATTTTGTTCTGTTTCAATTTCCCTGTACAAAAATTGTACAAGTACATAACTTTTCCTAGCAACCCACATGTTCAACCAGACATGTGTTTGATCAATCAAGAAAGTTCTTGATGGATCAAAGCACACCTTGATCGAAGTAGAAGATCACTGGCTTCTTGTGTTGGTATTCATAATCGATACAAAGAAAACTAAACTAATTATGCAGCGGAATAAAAGAACTAATTGTACCTTTCCTTTGTAGCTAAAGACCTCTTGATCTTCTGCTGTATTCCTCTCCTCTTTTTGAACGTCGTGTTGGCGACAATCTACCAAGACAAAAACTACTCTTCTTCTCTTTCTTTTTTTTTTCCAAATCGCCGACCACTAAAAGAAGGCTCTAGGATGGGCACCCTCTCCTCTTCTTCCTCTCCTCCAAGCCGACGACCCTAAGGTGGAGTTGGAAGAGATTTGTTTTGCCGGCCCTAAGGTGGAGATGGAAGAGATTTGTGCCGCTAGCCCTAAGGTGGAGAAGGAGAACCTTGTGTCGCTGGCCTTAAGGTGGAGAAGGAGAACCTTGTGCCGCTGACCCTAAGCAAGAGAGTTGTGGAAAACTTATGTTTAGGGGGCACCACCTCTTCTTTTTATAACCCTTGTCATCAGTTACAAAAAAAGAAAAATAATAGAATTCTATTTAGAAAAAATCTCTCTTTCTATAATTGAATTCTGTTGGGGTGGATGCGAGACTTTATATAGAGGCTACAACAGGGACCTAGAGGAGGAATTGGTTTATACCTCTTGATGGGCTTGGGCTTCCTGTGTTCGGCCTGAACACCCAACTCAAGTCCATCAATAATAACCCATACCACTATAGGGTTATTATTGAACTACCGCACCAATCCCATATTATAATATCGGCTACTTCTTATCATGAGTGCATTAATCTTCCTGTGTTTAAGATATCGTATGCCCATTAATTAAATGAGTTACTGACAACTCAATTAATTAACATCTGATTCCAAGAGTAGTACCACTCAACTTTATTATCATGCCAGACTAAGCCCACCTATAGGGTTTACATGATAATCCTTATGAGCTCCTCAAGGGGACATCATCAGCCTAAATAATTAGGACACAGATTCCTTCTATAATCAACAACACACTATATAAACAGTTCTATTTCCCAACTCATCGAGCCTATTGATTTAACGAATAAATCTCACCCATTGATAAGAGTTAAAGAAATAAATACTAAGTATACGTGCTTGTTATTATATAGGGATTAAGAGGATGCACATCCATAATAATAGAGGTTCTGTTCTTTTATATAGTCAGTACAAATCAAACAACCTCAAACGATCCTACTCAATACACACAAAGTATACTAGTGTAATTTTATAGTCAAGATAGACTAATACCAAATTACATACAACCGTTCTAATGGTTTGTCCCAATCCATCTTGGTTGTGAGCTACTATTTATAATTTATAAGGAACCGATAACATGATCTTCTGTGTGGCACCATACACCATGTTATCTATAATATAAATTAAATAGACAACTCCATTGACATATATATAAATATAAAATGCAAACATTTGACCAAAATGATTCTCATTTCAAAATATTTCAAAATAGATGTTCATACAAAAGCTCAGCTTATAGTATACATCCTAACAATAGTTGTCTAAGGTGCTTAACCATATCATAAGCATCCATGTTATCATGTTGCTTCTGAAGCTTAGAGTTCATGGTGGTGAGCATAAGACATGACACATCTAATGCATCATCTTGATGCTTCTTATAAGCATCCTTATCAGCTATAGTGGCAGTAGTGGGGTGCTTTAGGAATGGGCTGCTCTAGGATGTACAGTTTTCTTTCTTTCTTGAGAACTATTCTCATGTTTCAATATCAGTCTACGAAATTAGCTTCATTGAGCTTGTCCTTATCAAGGACAGATCACAGAGATAGTATCTTCTACGTACTAGACGACATGGTGATCTACAACAATAAAATGTAGAGAAATATCATACTCAGATCATTTAATCAGGCCTTTAATTAAATAATTCTCCCACTGAATTCTAAAACTTGATAGGAGCAAGTCACTACTAGCTCTAAACCTAAAATTAAAGACATTCAAGTAGGACAAGATCCATATTATACCTTATCTTCAGTTAGCTTTGGCTAATCACCCAAGACTTGTATAAATTAGGTAGGCAACGTGTACCAATTAGACAAGATCCATATTATACCTTGTCTTGAGTTACCTTTGGCTAATCGCCCATGACTTAGTACAACTTAGGTAGACAAGTTTACCAATTACATCCTATGTAACTCTTGTATCTTTAGGTGAACAAAACTATTTGTTCATTTGCCCATCTTATGAAATCTATATTATAACTGATCTTGAGTTAACTTTGGATATGTTAATGTTAGCCCTAGTACCAATTATGAGATGATTGTAAAAGGCTTATTTTGTATTATATATCATTATTAATAAAAGGTAAAGTTGGTTATTATATTTATTTCAGTTCAGTGCCAATTGAATAAGTATAATAATGTCCTTGGGTAGTAGGTTCTTATCTATAGTGTATCAATTGGTTGAATTGATAGTGAGATATTGTAGAGAACACTACTCTTAACTATTCCTAGTCGAGCATTAATATACAAGGACAATATTAATGTGTTGAGACTAGCATGTAGGTCAAAGGATGACTTGATCTCACAAGTCATGGATATGAGATATCAGGTTGACACATGGGAATATATTAAAGAATATATACTGAATGACCCACCATGAGAATGTTTCATGGATCGTTATATGAGTGTCATAAACATTCTCATGTGACTATTGGTATGAATAGTCCTTAGACCTGAAGTCGCTACGATTCCCTATATAAGGAGTTGTGTACTTTGGTATCGGCAAACATCACCTGTAACAAGGTGGACAATAAAGTTGATTACTAGGTATGCAATGAATTATGCAGAGGAATGTGAGTGATGTAGATGGGATCTATCCCTTCCATATGGTGGAAGCGCTATTTGTGGGCCCCTTGATTAGTAGGACACAAGAAAGCATGGCCGTGCTCAAATGAGTCAATATGAGATATTGAGCTTATTTGATTGAGTGTGTCTACTTATAGATCAAGAAACACAAAGGTTGATAAGAGGATGACACGGTCTATGACTCATTGATCAATCTTGATATCAAGGATAGAGGGACCAAGTCATACAAGATAATAGCCACGGACAGGTTAGGTCGGATCTTGACCTTCTCGTCACTTGGGTAGCAATGATGCCTTGCTAGATGACACTCATTGCTTATATATCTGAATGTTGATTTGGGTACATTGCCAATGTTATGAGAACCTATTGGGTCTCACACAAAGAACAAGTAGATTTAGAGATGGATTCATATGATGAATCATTGGATTAAGTCTTATCTGAATTGGACTTATTGAGTTGGACTCAATTGGATCTAATTGTTGGATTAAGTCCAATTCAAATTAGACTCAAGGAGTCAATTTGAATTAATGAAATAGTGATTCCTTGAATTTAAATTGCATGAGGATTAATTGAGTAAGACTCGATTGAATTAGACTTGAGTTAAACTCAAGTGAATTATACTTGAGTTAGACTCAAGTGAGATTTAATGAAGATAATTATTGAATTTTGAAATTCAATCATTCATTTCATTCAATTTTTGAAATTGAATTTGAAATGAAGAGTTACACTCATTTGAAATGAGGAGTCACAAGTTTGGTCCTTAATGGATGTAAATGTTGGTTGCTACTCGGAAAACCTATAGGTTCCACTGTACAAAAATTTTGTACAAAGGTCTGAACCTTTTCCTAGCTACCATGTGTTCTTTTAAATTAAATTTTGGATCGCCTGCGGAACTTAACACGTTTGATCCAAAACTTAATCTATTTGTTCTTTTAGGTTTTGACTTGGATCTCCTGCGGAACTTAACACGTTCGACCCAAGTCTCCTTAAGTTATTAATTCCATTAAATATTAATTTCCATAAAAGGTTCCCAGTACTGACGTGGCGAGGCACATGGCCTTCTTGGATATGGGAGCAACCACCACCGACTAGACAAAACCTTTAATAGAAAGCTAATATTTAATTTCCTAAAATAACTTTAGGTTAACCAAAGAGAACAATCAAATCACAAGGAAAAGAAAGAAAACAAAAGAACACAACATCGAAAAACATATTCGAAATACTAGAACGTAAGCCTCTTGTATTTGATATTATTTCCATAAATAACTAGCATGATGCGGAAATAAAAATTACTAGTTATACCTTGTAGAAAAACCTCTTGATCTTCTACCGTATTCCTCTTCTAACCTCGGACGTTGTGTGGGCAACGATCTTCCGAGACGAGAAACCACCAATCACCTTCTTCTCCTCCTAGCTAGGTTCGACCAACAAAGAGGAAGCTTCACCAAGGAAGAAAATCAAAATACTAACCAAGCTCCAAGAGATGCTAGCTTTCTCTCCTTCTTCTTCTTCTTCTCCGAGTAGTATCCGGCCACCACAAGAGCTCCAATGGAAGAGTAGGGTTCGGCCACCACAAGAGGAAGAGAGGGAGAGGTTGGCCGGCCACACCAAGGAACAAAAGAGGGAGAGAAATAATAGATGTTGTGTCTCATGAAGGCACCCCTACCCCTTCTTTTATATTCCTTGGTTTAGGCAAATTAGGAAATTTATTTACAATAAAATTTCCTTAATTTCCTTGACATGATTTATTTGAGAAAAATAAAATAAAATTTCCCAAATAAACTCTAATGGCCGGCCACATCAAGAGGAAGCAAATTGGACAAGTTTCAATCAACAATTAAAACTTTCCTTATTTGTTTCCGGAAATTTTAAAAAATAAAATTTCTCTTTAAAAATCCCTTCATGGTTAATAAAAGGAAATTTCTATAATTTTAATTTTATTAACATGTGAATAATTTTAAAGAGAAAAATAAAACATCTCTCCAATCTACAAATAAGGAAAGAGATCTAATCTCTTTCTTTAATCTTTTGTAGATCTTTTACAAGAGAGATATTTTAATTTTAATTCTCTTTAAATTATATCTTCCACATAATAATAAAAATTAAAATTAAATTTCTTTTTTATTTTAATTTGGCCGGCCCTACTAGCTTGGGTTCAAGCTAGGGTGGCCGGCCCTAGCTTGTTCCCAAGCTAGCTTGGCCGGCCCCTATTGGGTGGGTATATAAGGTGGGTATAGGTGGGTATAGAACTCTATAAATAAGAGGCTACGATAGGGACCGAGAGGAGAAATTGGTTTTGGTCTCCCGATAAAATTAAGCATCCTGTGTTCGCCCCGAACACACAACTTAATTTTATCAATGATAATTCATTCCACTAGAGAACTATCATTGAACTACCGCACCAATCCCAAATTACATTTTTGGGCTCCTTCTTATTATGAGTGTGTTAGTCTCCCTGTGTTTAAGATATCGAATGTCCACTAATTAAGTGAGTTACTGACAACTCATTTAATTAATATCTAAGTCCAAGAGTAGTACCACTCAACCTTATTGTCATGTCGGACTAAGTCCACCTGCAGGGTTTAACATGACAATCTTTATGAGCTCCTCTTGAGGACATTATCAACCTAGTATCTCTAGGACACAGTTTCCTTCTATAATCAACAACACACACTATAAGTGATACCATTTCCCAACTTATCGGGTTTATTGATTTAACGAACTAAATCTCACCCATTGATAAATTAAAGAAATAAATATCAAATATATGTGCTTGTTATTATATTAGGATTAAGAGCACACACTTCCATAATAACCGAGGTCTTTGTTTCTTTATAAAATCAGTATAAAAGAAACGACCTCAAATGGTCCTACTCAATACACTCTAAGTGTACTAGTGTAATTATACAGTCAAGATAAACTGATACCTAATTACACTACGACCTTCTAATGGTTTGTTCCTTTCCATTTTGGTCGTGAGCTACTGTTTATAATTTATAAGGTACTGATAACATCATCTTCTGTATGTGACACCACATACTATGTTATTTACAATATAAATTAAATGAACAACTACAAACAAATGTAGACAATTAGACCAAATGTGATTCTTTATTCATAATAAATGTTTACAAAGCTTAGGCTTTCAGTATACACTCCAACAATCTCCCACTTATACTAATGACTAAGCTGCCATATCTTCTACCATACATCTGATTCCCATTCCCTCCACATGCCGATCGAAAGCTTTCGCCGGAAGGGCCTTAGTGAAAGGATCTGCCAGGTTATCCGCTGATGCAATCTTGGCGATGACAACTTCTCCTCGCTTCACAATATCTCGTAGGTGGTACTTGCGCTCTATATGTTTACTTGCCTTATGAGCTCGTGGTTCCTTCGAGTTTGCAATGCACCACTATTATCACAATAAATTGTGATGATTTTGGTCAAACCAGAATCACATCTAAGTCCATTAGAAAGTTCCGAGCCATACCGCTTCTTTAGCCGCCTCGAGGTCGCTACATATACTTCCATGGTTGAGTCCAAACGCATTTCGCTAACACTCCTCCATGAAATGGCTCCACCTCCTAAAGTAAACACATAGCGATGTAGACTTCTGTTATCCCTATCGATTGGAAATCGAATCTGTAACCCATGGGAGCAGATCGTCTGCTTGGTAAACTAGCATATAATCTCTAGTCCTTCTCGGTACTTTAATATATGCTTTCTGCGATCCAATGTCCTTGTCGAGTTACTCGATATCTGCGACCATGCCCACGGCAAAGCGGATATCGTGTCTTGTCATAACATACATTAGGCTTCCTACAGATAAGGAACTGCTTTCATGTCCTCTATCTCTTTTGATGTCTTTGGAGACATCTCTTTAGATAGAGCTACTCCATGTCTAAAAGGTAAGAAACCTTTCTTGGAATCCTGCATGCTAAAACGAGCAAGGATTGTATCTATATATGAAGCTTGGGATAGACACAACATTCTTTTCTTACGATTCCTTATAACTTTGATCCCAAGAATGTGTGCACATTCTCCTAAGTCCTTCATATCAAATTGTTTGGACAACCATACCCTTACGTCTGATAATACCTTGATATTGTTGCCAATTAACAAAATATCATCTACGTATAGTACAAGAAATACCACCACGTTTCCGTTACACTTCTTATATACACAAGACTCATCCGGACTTTGAATAAATCCATATGACTGGATTACTTCATTAAACCGGATGTTCCAAGACCTTGAAGCTTGCTTCAGTCCATAAATGGACTGATTGAGCTTGCACACTAGATGCTCTTTGCCTTTTTCAATGAACCCTTCTAGTTGCTTCATATGGATGTTCTCTTCAAGACTTCCATTAAGGAAAGCTGTCTTGACATCCATTTGCCAAATCTCGTAATCCATATGAGCAGCAATGGATAAGAGTATCCGGATAGACTTAAGCATGACTACCGGTGAAAAGGTTTCCTCATAATCGATTCCCTCTTTCTGAGTGTACCCTTTTGCAACAAGCCTAGCTTTGAAGGTTTCTACCTTCCCGTCTGTCCCTCTTTTCCTTTTGTAGATCACTTACATCCAACGGCTTTTACACCATCAAGTGGTTCTACAAGCTCCCAGACCTTATTAGAGTACATAGACTCTATTTCAGAATTCATCGCCTTTTGCCAAGATGCTGCATCTGTATCTTGGAGTGCTTCATCATATGTCCGGGGATCAGGTTCATGTTTACCTGGGATCAAATCCGAAGACTCTCCCAAAAACATGAATCTTTCAGGTTGCCTCACAACCCTCCCACTACGACGAGGCACTGTCTGTGGTTGTGTATCATGTGTGACACGTGTTGCAGTCTCTTATGGTACTTCATCTTGTACTGTTGGTACTAAAGTAGACGTGTCCTCTCTTAGTTCTTCTAAAACAACTTTACTACTGGGCTTGTGATCCATTATATAGTCTTCTTCTAAAAACTGGGCATTGGTGCTAACAATGACCTTCTGGTCTTTAGGACTATAAAATAAACCACCTTTCGTTCCTTTGGGATATCCTACAAACACGCGAACTTCTATACGAGACTCTAACTTATCAGCATCTGGTTTCAACACATGTGCTGGACTACCCCAAATCCGAATATGTCTTAGACTGGGTTTTCGCCCATTCCACAATTCTATGGGAGTAGAAGAAACTGATTTAGAAGGTACTAAGTTCAGAACGTATACTGCTGTTTCCAGAGCATATCCCCAAAACGAATTTGGTAATTCTGAATAACTCATCATCGATCTAACCATCTCCATAAGAGTCCTATTCCTTCGTTCTGCTACACCATTCTGTTGGGGTGTTCCAGGTGCAGACAATTGGGATTGAATCCCGGCCTCTGATAAGTAATTCCTAAACTCTCCTAAGAGGTATTCGCCACCACGATCAGATCGTAGTGTCTTGATACTTTTACCTAGTCGTTTCTCCACATCAGCCTTGTACTCTTTGAACTTATCAAAGCACTCGGACTTGCGGCGCATTAGGTAAATGTATCCATATCTTGAATAATCGTCTATGAAAGAGACAAAATATTCAAAACCTCCTCTTGCCTGGACAGACATAGGACCACACAAATCAGAGTGAACCAACTCTAACACTTCTTTGGCTCTATACCCTTTGGCCTTGAACGACCTCTTGGTCATTTTACCTTCTAAGCAAGATTCACAAGTTGGAAAATTTTCTAACTCTAATGAACTCAAAAGTCCATCGGCTATAAGCCTCTGAATCCTACTTAAATTAATATGACCAAGTCTTAGATGCCAAAGATATGCTTGGTTCATTTCTGAAGGTTCTTTTCTCTTATTAGAATTAGAAGATGAGTTATAAATTTCTATGTTTTGCTTTGTGGAAGAAATTGGATTTAAAATATACAAATTGCCAACTAATGCACCAGAACAGATAATTACTTTATTTCTTTTAATAACTACATCGTTACTGAAAGAAACTGAATATCCATCTATAAACAGTTTAGAAACTGAAATTAAATTCTTTCTAAAACTGGGTACATAAAGACAATTTCTTAAAACCAAATTTCTATTTCTACTAAAAGACAAGTAGACGTCTCCCACTGCAACAGCTGCCACCTTAGTAGCATTGCCCATGTAGACGGTAATCTCCCCTTCAGATAGTCGTCGGGTTTCCTGGAACCCCTTTGTTTTGGTTCCTACGAGGACAGTCCGCCTTCCAATGTCCTGCCTGCTTGCAGATGAAGCACTTGCCCTTCGGCTTCTTCACTCCAGTTTTAAATCCCGTACTCTGAGATTTATTCACTTTCTTTGCTGAGCCAGCTTGTTTCTTCTTCTTCTTTCCTTTCGGTTTAGAAGTAGAACCATTTTCAGCAAAGTGAATTTGAGAATTGTGACGAAATAATCCTTCTGCTGCTTGAAGTTCTGTCAGTAGTTCCCCTAATATTCATATTATAGTTCAAGCGGCTCAAAACTTCTAGGTAGCGTTTGGAGGATCATATCGATCTGGGTTTCCCCATCAATTTCTCCTCCAAGGATCTGTATCTCGTTCAGATAAGCCATTATCTTTAGGATATGATCCCTTACAGGAGTACCCTCTTGCATGGTGACTGTCATTATCTTTCTCATAGCTTCTTGTCTAGAAGCCCTATCCTGATGACCAAAGAGCTCCTTGAGATTGTTCATAATATCATAAGCTGTTGGTAAATCTTGATGCTGATGTTGCAATACATTTGACATTGAAGTTAAAATGTAACACCGCGCCATCTCATCTGCCTTTACCCATCTCTTATGATATTCAATCTCCTCTTGGGTAGATTCACCAGTGGGTGCATCAGGACAAGGTTCATTTATAGCTTTCAGCAGTCAGAACAATGTCCAGGTTCCTTTTCCAATCTATGTAATTAGGTCCAGTAAGTCTATTTTGTTGAAGTATGATGGACAGTGGGTTGAAAGTCATCCTAAGAATCACAAATAACTTTTGGTCAGAACTCTAAATTTAGAATAATATTGATTCCTCAAACAATACTATTTTAAATTAACCAACACCTCATCACACCGTGAATTTTGTATGCCACGTTAGTGTGGACGTATACAAATTCAACATTTGTAAAAGGAGAGTTTTAACCCATTAATTTTATTGTCTTGTCAACCTAACTTTTTGACAAATAAAATTAATAGTTGGTATTATTTGGTCACACAAATAATAATAGTGACTCCGTTGGGAGGATACTATTAGATGTGTCTAAGTGTATACCATTACTTGACACTAAGTCCATTAATAAGATTATGCCCTTCCGTTTGGGAAGATCACACTCCTAATTAATTTCCTATAGTCATCCAAAATGGAAGTCTTCTAGTGATCCACAAACAAGCTCATCCATATGGAGGAAGGCACTCGAGCCAACGCAACTTGTTTGCATCACTTACAAACCAAGAATGGAGACCATGGGATTTATTTAAAATCCCTCCCACTTAGTTATTTATAAATGAGGAATTTTAACTATGCTAGCCTACTAAACTAACATAACACAATATAAAAGCAATAAATAGAAAATTTAATTTTCAACTATTATGGCTTTTATCTTTAATTGTCCTCCGTGTGTTGTCATCCCAAGCTGCTGCCACCGGGTCTAGTTGTCGCATCCATCTTGCTCCTAGTTCCACTGCGCCTCGGTCCTTAGAAGGTTCCACGCTTGCAAGATTCGATCCATGACATAAATAGAATTTTACATTTTGATCCTATATTCCATAAAAGGAATGTACATGTATCTAGATCAAAATAAAATCCTAATAAAACTAAATCCTCCTGTTGTATTTTAATACAATCATGCACACACATATAAATTGCCCTTGACATGTCCAGGGTCCAATCACACATAATTAACTAAAAGCCATAATAGTTGGATCCTGCGATCCACAAAGTTAGCACATCCTACTATTATCACTTAAATTATGTATGACATGTGCATAATTAAACTAAATACCAAATACACAGAGGTAAAACCCTAGCTCTGATACCAATTGTTGGTTGCTACTCGGAAAATCTATAGGTTCCACTGTACAAAAATTTTGTATAAAGGTCTGAACCTTTTCCTAGCTACCATGTGTTCTTTTAAATTAAATTTTGGATCGCCTGCGGAACTTAACACGTTTGATCCAAAACTTAATCTATTTGTTCTTTTAGGTTTTGACTTGGATCTCCTGCGGAACTTAACACGTTCAACCCAAGTCTCCTTAAGTTATTAATTCCATTAAATATTAATTTCCATAAAAGGTTCCCAGTACTGACGTGGCGAGGCACATGGCCTTCTTGGATATGGGAGCAACCACCACCGACTAGACAAAACCTTTAATAGAAAGCTAATATTTAATTTCCTAAAATAACTTTAGGTTAACCAAAGAGAACAATCAAATCACAAGGAAAAGAAAGAAAACAAAAGAACACAACATCGAAAAACATATTCGAAATACTAGAACGTAAGCCTCTTGTATTTGATATTATTTCCATAAATAACTAGCATGATGCGGAAATAAAAATTACTAGTTATACCTTGTAGAAAAACCTCTTGATCTTCTACCGTATTCCTCTTCTAACCTCGGACGTTGTGTGGGCAATGATCTTCCGAGACGAGAAACCACCAATCACCTTCTTTTCCTCCTAGCTAGGTTCGGCCAACAAAGAGGAAGCTTCACCAAGGAAGAAAATCAAAATACTAACCAAGCTCCAAGAGATGCTAGCTTTCTCTCCTTCTTCTTCTTCTTCTCCGAGTAGTATCCGACCACCACAAGAGCTCCAATGGAAGAGTAGGGTTCGGCCACCACAAGAGGAAGAGAGGGAGAGGTTGGCCGGCCACACCAAGGAACAAAAGAGGGAGAGAAATAATAGATGTTGTGTCTCATGAAGGCACCCCTACCCCTTCTTTTATATTCCTTGGCTTAGGCAAATTAGGAAATTTATTTACAATAAAATTTCCTTAATTTCCTTGACATGATTTATTTGAGAAAAATAAAATAAAATTTCCCAAATAAACTCTAATGGCCGGCCACATCAAGAGGAAGCAAATTGGACAAGTTTCAATCAACAATTAAAACTTTCCTTATTTGTTTCCGGAAATTTTAAAAATAAAATTTCTCTTTAAAAATCTCTTCATGGTTAATAAAAGGAAATTTCTATAAATTTAATTTTATTAACATGTGAATAATTTTAAAGAGAAAAATAAAACATCTCTCCAATCTACAAATAAGGAAAGAGATCTAATCTCTTTCTTTAATCTTTTGTAGATCTTTTACAAGAGAGATATTTTAATTTTAATTCTCTTTAAATTATATCTTCCACATAATAATAAAAATTAAAATTAAATTTCTTTTTTAATTTAATTTGGCCGGCCCTACTAGCTTGGGTTCAAGCTAGGGCCGGCCACCCAATTTTATACCTAGGCCGGCCCTAGCTTGTTCCCAAGCTAGCTTGGCCGGCCCCTATTTGGTGGGTATATAAGGTGGGTATAGGTGGGTATAGAACTCTATAAATAAGAGGCTACGATAGGGACCGAGAGGAGAAATTGGTTTTGGTCTCCCGATAAAATTAAGCATCTCGTGTTCGCCCCGAACACACAACTTAATTTTATCAATGATAATTCATTCCACTAGAGAACTATCATTGAACTACCGCACCAATCCCAAATTACATTTTTGGGCTCCTTCTTATTATGAGTGTGTTAGTCTCCCTGTGTTTAAGATATCGAATGTCCACTAATTAAGTGAGTTACTGACAACTCATTTAATTAATATCTAAGTCCAAGAGTAGTACCACTCAACCTTATTGTCATGTCGGACTAAGTCCACCTGCAGGGTTTAACATGACAATCTTTATGAGCTCCTCTTGAGGACATTATCAACCTAGTATCTCTAGGACACAGTTTCCTTCTATAATCAACAACACACACTATAAGTGATACCATTTCCCAACTTATCGGGTTTATTGATTCAACGAACTAAATCTCACCCATTGATAAATTAAAGAAATAAATATCAAATATATGTGCTTGTTATTATATTAGGATTAAGAGCACACACTTCCATAATAACTGAGGTCTTTGTTCCTTTATAAAGTCAGTATAAAAGAAACGACCTCAAATGGTCCTACTCAATACACTCTGAGTGTACTAGTGTAATTATATAGTCAAGATAAACTAATACCTAATTACACTACGACCTTCTAATGGTTTGTTCCTTTTTCATTTTGGTCGTGAGCTACTGTTTATAATTTATAAGGTACTGATAACATCATCTTCTGTATGTGACACCACATACTATGTTATTTACAATATAAATTAAATGAACAACTACAAACAAATGTAGACAATTAGACCAAATGTGATTCTTTATTCATAATAAATGTTTACAAAGCTTAGGCTTTCAGTATACACTCCAACAGTAAATGCTCATTAAGGCTATTAATGCTAATTAAGTATTTTCATTGGATGAAAATACTTAAACCTTTTACTCTTCATTTTGGGATTGATTCTCTTCATTCTCCTTGCTCCTCTCCTCTTGGCCGAAATCCACTTTCAAGGTTGCTAGCACAACCTTTCTCCTTTTGTGAGTTTGAGAGACAAACGAACGCTTGTTCGTGAGGATACTGTATTTAGAGGCGCGAACGCGAGATCGTGCTGTGATCCGAGATATCGGGAGTCCGTGAGCATGCTACAAAGGTATAATCTCTCATGCTATGTTAGAAAACTTAGTATATGTAGGAATTTCTCTTTCCCTTCGCATGGATCTTCTGGAGGAAATATGTTTTTCCGTTGCACGTTTGCGTGTTTAGCAACATATTTCCTTAAAATGGTATCAGAGCCACTTGCGAAGGGATATACTAAGTTTTAGAGTTTTATATGTGATATAGAAAAGCATGATAGGTTTATTATGATCTGCAAAATTATGAGTTTCAGCTAAAAATTAGTGTTTTGTTGAGAACGAAATATAGGTGGTATGTGACCAACAAGGTCTCTGCCAAAGGTGTTTTGTTTGAAACAAAACATAGTCGGTCTTAAGGGTAGTAGGGTCTCGAGCATGACAGCAATTCATAAACGAGTATGCAAAATTAATTTTTGTTTCGGGGGCGCTGCCCCCTAAACCTCGCAAGGGGCGCTGCCCCTTAACGCCGCCCACTGATTGGCTAGCGGGATCGCTATGGCGTTGCGGCTCATAATTTGTAGTTGCAATCATAGTAAATTTATATCGTAGGTATATTGTGAGTATATATGACATGGTGCATGGTTATGGCCCTTGAACCCCCTATGTGTTTGTGTGTGTTTTGTAATTCATAATACGGCCTACGTGTCGCGCCTTCATCCCTTTCATTCTAGTTGTAATTTTAGACTACACTTGAATGTAAATCGAGTTTCTTTAGATTTTGTAATGTACAAATTAGAAATTTTGTCTACTAGAAGATGGATGAAAAGGAAGGAAGGAAGGACAACAACACACGGCGACAAAGGGAGCGCTTGAAGAAGCTGCTTTGACCTAGGTGCACTCATCACTCTTCTCATTGGCTTGAGAAGATCATAGTTTATGGGGGCCATAACCGTGTCACGTTTTGATTTATGCATATATGTGTGATGTGTGCTTTGTGATGTATTCAATACATGATTAATATATATAATTAGGTCCTTTTAGAATATGCCTACCAAAAGTTTAATACTCACATCTAGCTCGATCAATTGTAGTCAGGTTTTGCCAAAGCAAAAAGACTCAATTTATCTTTCTAGAGTGTGACAGGACAATTGTGATGTCCAACTATTAAACTTGGGTGCGACTTAACTAAGTTGTCTCATTTAGAATGAGAGCTTAGAGGCATATCTCATAAGATGGAATTCAAATTGTACTAGTCTTGGGTGATTAGCCATAGCTAACTCAAGATGAGCTATAATATGAATTTCATAAGATGGGCAAATGAAGAAAAAATATTGTTCATCTAGCTATACAAGAGTTGCATTTGATGCAATTGGTATAAGATGCCTACCTACATTATACGAGTCTTGGGCGATTAGCCAAAGCTAACCCAAGATGAGGTATAATATGGATCTTGTCCCACGTGAATATTATCGCGATTGGAATTGGAGCTAGTAGTGTGGGTAAAACCACAACCATGACTCGCTCCTACCAAGCTTTATAATTTTGTGGGAGAATCATTTAATTAAAGGCCTAATTAAATGATCGATATATGATACTAAGTTCTGCATTATGTTGTTGTAGATAATTATGTCATCAAATACATCGAGCATTCTCTCACTGCGATCTGTCCTTGATAAGGACAAGCTCAATGGACCTAACTTCCTGGACTGATACAGAAACTTGAGAATAGTTCTCAAACAAGAACTAAAACTGTATGTCCTAGAGCAGCCCATTCCTGAGGCACCCCCCGCTACTGCCACTAGAGCTGATAGGGATGCTTACAAGAAGCATCAAGATGATGCATTAGATGTGTCATGGCTTATGCTCGCCACCATGAACTCTGAGCTTCAGAAGCAACATGAGAACATAAATGCTTATGATATGGTTGAACACCTTAGACAACTATATCAAGGACAAGAAAGGCATGAGAGATTTGAGATCTCTAAAGCTCTATTTCAATGCAGAATGCAAGAAGGAAGTCCCGTAGGGCCTTATATGCTCAAAATGATCGGGAATGTGGAGAACCTACAAAGACTGGGATTTCCACAAGGCCAAGAATTGGCCACTGACCTAATTCTACAATCATTGCCCGAAAGCTATAGTCAATTTGTCATGAACTATAACATGAATGAAATTGACAAACCATTGCCTGAGATGTTGAGCATGTTGAGAACTGCTGAACTCAACCAAAAGAAGGCAAAGCCTAGTACCATTTTAATGGTGCCAAAGGGAAAAGGCAAATGGAAGCCCAAAGGTAAGGGTAAGACCCAAGCCAAAGGCAAGGGCAAAGATCATGCATTGAAACCCAAATGTGGGGTGGCTAAGGAAGGAACGTGCTTCCACTGTGGTGAGATTGGACATTAGAAGAGGAACTGCAAATCATACCTAGAGGAAGTGAAAAGGAAGAAAAGTAAACTTTTGCCTCAGGTATACATGTTATAGAAGTCAATCTATCTATTTCTTCTTCATGGGTATTAGATACCGGATGTGCATCTCACATTTGTACTAATGTGCAGGGCTTGAGAAATAGTCGAATATTGATAAAGGGCGAAGTGGACCTACGAGTAGGCAATGGTGCAAGAGTTGCTGCTGTCGCTGTAGGAACATATTCTTTATCTTTGCCCACTGGGCTTATTTTAGAACTACAAGAGTGTTGTTATGTGTCCGCTTTGACAAAGAACATTATCTCTGTTTCTTGATTGGACAAGAAAGGCTTTTCATTTGTAATAAAGGACAATGTTGTTTCGTTTATTTCAATGATATGTTCTATTGTAGTGCACCTCTTATGAATGACCTCTATGTTCTTGACTTTGAAAACCCAATCTATTACATAAATACCGGACAGTTCAAGTCTAATGATTTGAACCAAACATATCTCTGACATTATCGCCTGGGTCACATAAATGAGAGTCGCATATCCCAACTCCATAAGGATGGACTTTTGGACTCATTTGATTTTAAATCATATGAGGCATGCGAATCTTGTCTTCAAGGCAAGATGACAAAGACTCCATTTAGCAGACACGGTGAAAGGGCTAATAATCTATTATAACTCATACATATAGATTTATGTGTCCCTTTTAGAATAGTAGCTAGAGGAGGCTATTATTACTTCATTACCTTCACTGATGATTTCAGTAGATACGACTATGTGTATTTAATGAGACACAAGGCATGATCCTTTGAAAAGTTCAAAGAATTCAAGAATGAAGTACAAAACCAACTTGGTAAGAGTATTAGTATTAAAATGATTTGATCAGATCGAGGTGGGGAATACCTTAGCCAAGAGTTTCATGACCATCTCATTGAGTGTGGGATCATATCTCAGCTCACTCCACCTAGAACACCACAATGGAATGGTGTATCAGAAAGGGGAAATCACACCTTATTAGATATGGTATGATCGATGATGAGTCATACAGATCTTCCTATTTCCTTCTGGGGACATGCTCTAGAGACGACCGCTTTCATACTTAACCGAGTTCCATCTAAGGTCGTCATAATGATACCGTATACGATATGGACTGGGAAGAGTCCCAAGATGTCTTTTATGAAGATTTGGATTTGTGAGGCTTACGTTCGATGATAAGTCTTAGATAAACTTGGACTCAAATCAGACAAGTGCTATTTTATAGGATATCCCAAGGAAACAAAGGGATATTACTTCTATAATCCCATAGAAGGCAAGGTGTTTGTTGCCAGAACTAGTGTGTTTCTATAAAGGAAATTTATTTCTAGAAAGACTAGTGGGAGAGAAGTTGATCTTGAAGAAATTCAAGATACACAAACTAGCATCGATGCCTTGATGGAAATTGAACAGGCACCATAAGAAGTTGTGGAGTAACAACCTGTTCAAGTAGCACATGCTCTACGCATATCTGATAGGACCCATCGTCAACTTGAGAGATATTCATTTCTCTTGTCTGACCACGGTGATGTAGAGCTTATTGGTCATGATGAGCCTACATCTTATCAGGAAGCTGTACAGGGTCCAGATTTTGAGAAATGGCTAGAGGTCATGAGATCCGAAATGGAATCCATGTATACTCACTAAGTATGGACTTTGGTTGATCCACTTAAAGGGATCAAACCCATTGGGTGTAAGTGGGTCTTCAAAGTGAAGACTAACATGGATGGGCATAAGCATATCTATAAAGGTAGATTGGTAGCTAAAGGTTTCAGGAAAATTCATGGTATAGACTATGATGAAACTTTTTCACCAGTTGTGATGCTTAAGTCCATTCGGATTTTACTTGCTATTGTAGCTTACTATGATTATGAGATCTGGCAGACGGATGTCAAAATCGTATTTCTTAATGGAAATCTACTCGAGGATGTGTACATGACACAACTTGAAGGATTTGTAGATCCAAAGCATGCTGAAAAGGTTTGTAAATTGCAAAAATCCATTTATGGATTAAAGCAAGCTTTTAGAAGCCGGAATCTTCGATTCGATGATGCGATCAAAATGTTTGGTTTCATTAAGAATGAAGATGAACCTTGTGTCTGCAAGAAGGTTAGTGGGAACACAGTCATCTTTCTCATATTGTATGTAGATGACATACTACTCATTGGAAATGATATCCCTACTCTTCAATCTGTGAAGACTTGGCTTGGGAATTATTTTTCAATGAAAGACTTAGGTGAAGCAGCCTATATTTTAGGCCTTAAGATCTATAGAGATAGATCTAAAAGATTGCTTGGCCTAAGCCAGAGTATATACAATGACAAGGTGCTTAAACATTTTGCCATGGAGAATTCCAAGAAGGGATTCTTGCCTATGTCACATGGTGTGAGTCTTTCAAAGACTCAATATCCCTCATCTAAGGTAGAAAGGGATCGCGTGGATCAGATTCCTTATGTATCTGCTATAGGGTCTATCATGTACGCCATGCTTTGTACTCGCCCAGATGTCTTGTATGTATTAAGCATGACGAGCAGATACCTGTCAGATCCAAATAAAGGTCACCGGATAACAGTCAAGAATATTCTTAAGTACTTAAGAAGGGCTCAAGATTATTTCTTGATCTTTGGAGGCGATGAAGAGCTTTTTGTAAAGGGTTACACCAATGCTAGCTTCCAAACATATAAGGATGATTACAGATCACAGTCAGGGTATGTGTTTTTCTTAAATGGTGGTGCTGTGAGCTGGAAGAGTTCGAAGCAAGACACAGTCATTTATTCTACAACAGATGCTGAGTATATTGCTGCTTCAACTGTAACAAAGGAGGTTGTTTGGATCAGGAAGTTCATTACAGAGCTTGATGTTGTTCCTAGTATAGGTAGTCCAATAGACCTCTATTGTGATAACAATGGGGCTATTGCATAGGATAAGGAACCGTGCTCTCATCAGAGATCCAAACACATACTACAGCGATTCTATCTCATTCGAGAGATCATCAATAGAGGAGATGTGAAGATATGCAAAGTACCGACCGATGCTAACATTGCGGATCCTTTGACCAAGACTTTGGCACAGAGAAAACATAATGATCACACTAGGTCAATGGGTATTCGATATCTCAGTGATTGGCACTAGTGCTACTGGGAGATTGTTAGTGTTAGCCCTAGTACCAATTATGAGATAATTGTAAAGGGCTCATTTTGTATCATGTATCATTATTAATAATAGGCAAAATTGGTTATTATATTTATTTCAGTTCAGTGCCAATGGAATAAATATAATAATGTCCTTGGATAGTAGATTATTATCTATAGTATATCAATTGGTTGAATTGATAGTGAGATATTATAGAAAACACTACTCTTAACTATTCCTAGTCGAGCATTAATATACAAGGACAATATTAATGCGTTGAGACTAGCATGTAGGTCAACGAATGACTTGATCTCACAAGTCATGGATATGAGATATCAGGTTGACACATGGGTATATATTAGAGAATATATACTGAATGATCCACCATGAGAATGTTTAATGGATCGTTATATGAGTGTCATAAACATTCACATGTGACTATTGGTATGAATAGTCCTTAGACCTAAAATCGCTACGGTTCCCTACATAAGGAGTTGTGTACTTTGGTATCGGCAAACGTCACCTGTAACAAGGTGGACAATAAAGTCGATTACTGGGTATGCAATGAATTATGCGAAGAGATGTGAATGATGTAGATGGAATCTATCCCTTCCATATGATGGAAGCGATATCTGTGGACCCCTTGATTAGTAGGACACAAGAAAGCATGGCTATGCTCAAATGAGTCAATATGAGATATTGAGCTTATTTGATTAAGTGTGTCAACTTAGAGATCAAGAAACACAAAGGTTGATAAGAGGATGACATGGTCTATGCCTCATTGATCAATCTTGATATCAAGGATAGAGGGACCAAGTCATACAAGATAATAGCCACGTACAGGTTAGGTCAGATCTTAACCTTCTCGTCACTTGGGTAGCAATGATGCCTTGCTAGATGTCACTCATTGCTTATGTATCTAAATGTTGATTTGGGTACATTACCAACGTTACGAGAACCTATTGGGTCCCACACAAAGAACAAGTAGATTTGGAGATGGGTTCATATGATGAATCATTGGATTAAGTTTAATCCGAATTAGACTTATTGAGTTGGACTCAATTGGATCTAATTGTTGGATTAAGTCCAATTCAAATTAGACTCAAGGAGTCAATTTGAATTAATAAAATGGTGATTCATTGAATTTGAATTGCATGAGGATTAATTGAGTAAGACTCGATTGAATTAGACTTGAGTTAGACTCAAGTGAATTAGATTTGAGTTAGACTCAAGTGAGGAGACTTGAGTTAGACTCATGTGATATTTAATGAAGATAATTATTGAATTTCAAAATTCAATTATTCATTTCATTTAATTTTTGGAATTTAATTTGAAATGAAGAGTTACACTCATTTGAAATGAGGAGTTACATGTTTGGTCCTTAATGGAGTGTAAATGCACATTAAGGCTATTAATACTAATTAAGTATTTTCATTGGATGAAAATACTTAAGCCTTTTACTCTTCATTTTGGGATTGATTCTCTTCATTCTCCTTGCTCCTCTCCTCTTGGCCGAAATCCACTTTCAAGGTTGCTAGTGTTGGGATTTTCGGGCCGCAAAAACTGCCTTTTTGCGTTGCGAAAACCCCGAATCTCCCATGCCACCGGATCCGTGCGAAGTAAAATAGTTTCATAAAATTTCGAGTACTAGTTTCTTACCTCTAGATCCACACTAGAACTACATGGTTGAGAGATTTTACCCTTGATGCGATGCCCTTCACAATCACGCTCGTCCAAAGGTTCGTCAGATCTCGAGATCGTCAAGTGTACGATCCTCTATGCGTATCCACACGAACAAACTAGGTGGAGAAGACCAAACAAAGGTGTGCTAGCACCTTAGGTTGTTCAGACAAGGAAGAGGAGAGGGAGAGGAGAATGAGAGCAAGGAAGAAGATGGAATGAATTCACTTGAATGAAAAATCAATTTTCATCCTTAAGTGGTCGGCCACATTATGGCTTGTAACTCCCATGGAATATCAACAGTCACAACTCTTGGTAACTCCTATGAGGTGGCATTTGGTCAAATCAAACTTGACCAAATGAAGAAGCCTTGATGATGTGGCATTGGTCAAGTCAAAGTCAAGTCAAAACTTGACTCTTCATCTTCCTACTTAAGTCAAGTCAAACTTGACCACTTCTCTCCCTTGGTTGATCTAATCTAACCATTTGATTCAAGCCAATTTAATATAATGAATCTAATTCATTTAATTAAATTGATTCAATGAGTCATAATCTAAATTAGACTTATTGAACACATGAATCAAATTGAGTCCAACTCAATTAGTTCAATTAGGATTACTCTTAATCCAATTTGATTCATCACATGAATCTAATCCTCTTGGTTCATCATATGAACCTAATCTCCATCTCATTTTCCTTTGTGTGTGACCCTATAGGTTCTTATAACGTTGGCAATGCTCCTAAAACCATTTATAAGCATAAGTAATGAGCGGTATCTAGCAACACATCATTACTACCCAAGTTATAAGAATGTTGAGATCCAACATCACCTTGTGACTACTAATTGTGACTCGTCACAATATATAACATTGTCCTTCTATCCTAGACATCTAGATTGATCAATGTGAGGCATAGACTGTCTCATCCTCTAATTAATCTAAATCTTGAACTCCAAGTAGACTCACTCAATCAAATGAGCTCAATATCTCATATTGACTCATTTGGGCATGGCCATGCACTTCGTGGTCTCACTCTATCAAGAATATCGATGTCGCTCCCGTCATATAGGAGGGATAGATCCCATTTACATCAGTCACATCCCTATGCATAATTCGTTACATACCAGTAATCGCCTTTATAGTCCACCCAGTTACGGGTGACGTTTGACGAAGCCAAAGTACGTAACTCCTTATGTAGGGATCCATGGTGACTTCAGGTCCAAGGACTAGTAGTCATACTAATACCTACATGAGAAAGTATATGACACTCATATAACGGGTCATTTAGTATACATTCTCCAATGCATACCCATGTGTCAACTTGATATCTCTATATCCATGACTTGTGAGATCAAGTCAACGAGTTGACCTACATGCTAGTCTCGTCGCAGTAGAATTGTCCCTGAATGTTAATACTCGACTAGGAATGATTAAGAGTATTGTTCCCTATTTCATCTCACTATCGGTTCAACTAACCGATTGATATAGGTAAGAACTCTCTACTCAAGGATGTTATTATACTTAGTTATTTGGCACCAATACAAGTAAGTATAATAATCAAAACAAATGCCTTTATTAATATACAAGAATATGATACAATAAGTCCATACAACAATCATCAAATGATTGGCTCTAGGGCTCTAACTAACAATCTCCTACTAGCACTAGTGCCAATCAGTGTAGGCTCTAAGCACCAATGACCTAGTGTGACCATCATGCTTTCTCTGTGCCAAAGCCTTGGTCAAGGGATCTGCGATGTTAGCCTCTATAGGACTCTGCAAATCTTCACATCTTCTCCGTCAATAATCTCTCGAATGAGATGGAAGCGCTGTAGTATGTGTTTGGTCCGCTGGTGTGAGCGAGGTTCCTTCGCCTGTGCTATTGCTCCATTGTTGTCACAATAGAGCTCAATAGGGTCAGCAAAGCTAGGAACCACCCCAAGTTCAGTGATGAACTTGCGGATCCAAACTATCTCCTTTACTGCTTCTGATGCTGTAATATATTCGGCCTCTGTCGTAGAATCAGCTACTGTGTCCTGCTTCGAACTCTTCCAGCTCACAGCACCACCATTTATGCAAAACACGAACCCTGACTGCGATCGATAATCATCCTGGTCGGTCTAGAAGCTGGCATCACAGTAACCCTTTACAGCTAGCACGTCATCGCCTCTATATATCAAGAAATATTCTTTAGTCCTTCTTAAGTACTTAAGAATATTCTTGACCGCTATCCAGTGACTTTCACCTGGATCTGACTGGTATCTGCTCGTCATGCTCAAAGCATACGAGACATCAGGGCGAGTACATAGCATGACGTACATGATAGATCCTATGGCTTAGGCATAAGGGATTTGATCCATACGGTCTCTCTCCTCTCTAGAAGAGGGACCTTGAGTCTTCGAAAGACTCACGCCATATGGCATCGGCAGAAGTTCCTTCTTGGACTTCTGCATGGCAAACCATAGGAGTACCGTGTCAATATATGTACACTGACTTAGGCCAAGCAACCTTTTAGATCTATCTCTATAGATCTGTATGCCTAGAATGCGGGAAGCTGGCATCACTACAACCCTTTACAGCTAGCACGTCATCGCCTCCATATATCAAGAAATATTCTTTAGTCCTTCTTAAGTACTTAAGAATATTCTTGACCGCTATCCAGTGACTTTCACCTGGATCTGACTGGTATCTGCTCGTCATGCTCAAAGCATACGAGACATCAGGGCGAGTACATAGCATGACATACATGATAGATCCTATGGCTTAGGCATAAGGGATCAGATCCATGCGGTCTCTCTCCTCTCTAGAAGAGGGACCTTGAGTCTTCAAAAGACTCACGCCATATGACATCGGCAGAAGTTCCATCTTGGAGTTCTGCATGGCAAACTGTAGGAGTACCTTGTCAATATATGTACTCTGACATAGGCCAAGCAACCTTTTAGATCTATCTCTATAGATCTGTATGCCTAGAATGCGGGATGCTTCACCTAAGTCCTTCATTGAGAAATAAGTCCCTAGCCAAGTCTTGACAGACTATAGCAAAGGGATGTCCTTCCCAATGAGAAGTATGTCATCCATATACAAAATGAGGAAGACAACTATGTTCCCTACAACCCTCTTGTAGACACAAGGCTCATCTTCGTTCTTGATGAAACCAAACTATTTGATTGCATCATCGAATCGAAGATTCCAACTCCGAGAAGTTTGCTTCAATCCATAAATGGACCTATACAGCTTGCATACTCTGCTAGTATGCTGTGGATCTACAAAACCCTCAGGTTGTGTCATGCACACATCCTCAAGAAGGTTTCCATTCAGAAATGTAGTTTTGACATCCATCTGCTATATCACATAGTCATGGTATGCTGCAGTAGCAAGCATGATCCGAATGGACTTAAATATCGCTACTGGAGAAAAGGTTTCATCATAATCAATACTATGAATCTGCTTGAAACCTTTAGCTACCAAGCGACCCTTATAGATAAGTCCATCCATGTCAGTCTTTCTCTTAAAGACCCACTTACAACCAATGGGGTTTACCCCTTCAGGTGGATCAACCAAAGTCCATACTTGGTTGGTGTACATGGATTTCATTTCGAATCTCATGGCCTCTAGCCATTTCTCGAAATCTGGTCTCATCATAGCTTCCTGATAGGTGGTAGGCTCATCCTCTATGAGCACAACGTCATCATGGTTAGACAAGAGAAATGAGTATCTCTCAGGCTGACGACGTACCCTATCAGATCTTAGAAGAGGTATGTCTACTTGAACTGGTTGTTGTTCATCAACTCTTTGTGGAACAACATCATCCACAACACTTTGTGGTTCCAGTTTAACTTCCATCGAGGCTTCAGTGCTATGGTCTGCATCTTGAACTTCTTCAAGATCGAACGTACTCCCACTAGTCTTTCTAGAAACAAAGTCCCTTTCTAGAAAGACCCTAGTTTTTGCCACAACTACCTTGTGCTGACTGGGAATGTAGAAGTAATATCCCTTAGTTTCCTTGGGATATCCAATGAAATAGTATTTATTAGATTTGGGTCCCAGTTTGTCTGAGACTTGACGTCTAACGTAAGCCTCGCAACCCCAAATCTTCATAAAAGACACTTGGGCATCTCTCCCAGTCACGTAACTCATGGCTAAGGCATTCTCCACCTCGATCTGATCGAAGTATCTTAATACTCTTGCCAAGCTGATTTTGTACTTCATTCTTGAATTCTTTGAACTTTTCTAAGGATTCAGACTTATGTGTCATCAAGTACACATAACCATATCTACTGAAGTCATCAATAAATGTGATGAAGTATCTATAACCGCCTCTAGCAGCGACATTGAAAGGGCCACATATATCACTATGTATAAGTCCTAACAAATCAGTCGCTTTTTCGCTGTGCCCAGTAAAGGGAGTCTTGGTCATCTTGCCTAGTAGGTATGACTCGCACGTCTCATAAGATTCAAAATCAAATAAGTCTAGCAAACCATCCTTTTGGAGCTGGGATAAGCGCTTGTCGTTTATATGACCTAAGCGACAGCGCCAGAGATAGGTTTGGTTCATGTCATTTGACTTGAACCTCTTGGTATTTATGTTATAGATAGGGCTTTCAAGGTCTAGAATGTAGAGTCTGTTCATCAGAGGTGCACTACAATAGAACATATCTTTTAAATAAACAGAACAACATTTGTCCTTGATTATAAAAGAGAAACCTTTCTTGTCCAAACAAGAAACTGAAATTATGTTCTTAGTTAAACAGGCACATAACAACAATCATCCAACTCTAGTACAAGCCCAGAGGGCAGAGATAGAAAATAAGTCCATACAGCAACAGCAGCAACCCGTGCTCCATTGCCTACTCGTAGGTCCACCTCGCCCTTCGTGAATGCCCTGCTATTTCTCAGCGCCTGCACATTAGTACAAATGTGAGAAGCACATCCGGTATCTAATACCCATGATGAAGAAATAGATAGATTGACTTCTATAACATATATACCTAAAGTGGAAGTGATATATGTGTGCTGAAGTGGACAGAACACAGAGAGAAGGTGTTCGTGTTTGACGTCATGGTTATCTACAACAAAAAAATGCAGAAAATAAATATCATATTCTTTTTAATCATTTAATTAGGCCTTTAACTAAATGATGCTCCCACTGAATTCTATAATTCAAGTGGGACAAGATCCACATCATACTATGCCTTGAGTTAGCTTTGGCTAAATCGGCCAAGACTTAGATGATCGGTAGGTAACTAATTACCAATTACATCTCTATGCAACTCTTGTTTATAGGATCAAAATCTGCATTTATATTAAAACTTGAGTTAGCTTTGACTAATACACCCAAGAGTTAATATAAATGTGATTTTGACCTATCTACCAACTATTTGGAAAATGCCTATAGTTAAACTCGATCCAATTGAGTTAACTAGTTACTCAATCTAATTGAGTTGTACTCACCCATGCGTTGATAGGCGGGACCAAGATTGTCCCTCCGTACCCTATCAAGATAATATGTGTTGCTTTGCTTTGGAAGATTAAACAACACATGTGATCGAGGTAGTGATAGGTATCATGGAATGGAAGGCATTTGAGTTGACGCGATCGAGATCTAATCTAATCGATAGGGTGCATCTTGTACACGATTTAGATCTAATCTAATCGTTAAGGCGCTAATTAATTACTATACTAGCATGCATCACATATACACACACAAGCAATTAATTAAATTATTTGTGATTAGTCATGGCCCTACTATGATCTTCTCAAGACAATGAGAAGATCGGATGGTCAACCTAGGGTCAACAGCTTCTCAAGCTTCTCCCTTTGACCACCTTGTGTTGCTCGCGCCCTCCTCGTAACTCCGTCTCGAGTGGACCTTTCACCGCTCCAATTTTGTATATTACAATTTTAAAACTCGAGTTACATTCGAGTCTAAACTAATTTATAACAAGAATAAAAGAGAGGCATGACACGCAGGTCGTGTATCAACTATATAGCATACACAACACAAATGACGGCGCGCAGGTCGTAATATGAATTACAACACAATTTTTTTAAATCCAATTTGGGTCTTTTGGGCCATGACTATCACAAAATAATACATAATTCTAAATTATATATTTTCTATAATTTTCTGTAATTTTTACTTCAATTTTTATAATTTTTATGAGTAAAATTCCCGACAGTTCCGTTTAGCGGATTTTCGGGCGCAATCGCGGAACGAAGCCCCTTGCGGGGTCAGGGGCAGCGCCCCTACCCGCGATATAACCATCGCGAGTGTTCCTTGGTGATCCTACAGCACCTTAGCCCGCTATCCCAAAAAGATTTGGGGCGAAACCTTGCCGTTTCGGAAAAATCTTCTCGGTAGCTGAAGCCTACAAGTGTCTAAACACTTGTGTTTCACTTCTACGAGAAAATACCCATAAAAACTATAAAAATAGGAAATTCACAGAATATTACAGAACTGATGTTTTTCATAAAAATACAAATTAAACTCGTACAAGACTTCGCACGTGGCTCTGATACCACTGTTGGGATTTTTGGGCCGCAACAATCGCCTTTTTGCGTTGCGGAAACCCTGAATCTCCCATGCCACCGGATCCGTGCGAAGTAAAATAGTTTAATAAAATTTCGAGTACTAGTTTCTTACCTCTAGATCTACACTAGAACTACATGGTTGAGAGATTTTACCCTTGATGTGATGCCCTTCGCAATCCCGCTCATCCAAAGGTTCGCCGGATCTCGAGATCGTCAAGTGTATGATCCTCTATGCGTATCCACACGAACAAACTAGGTGGAGAAGACCAAACAAAGGTGTGCTAGCACCTTAGGTTTTTCGGCCAAGGAGGAGGAGAGGGATAGGAGAATGAGAGCAAGGAAGAAGATGGAATGAATTCACTTGAATGAAAAATCAATTTTCATCCTTAAGTGGCTGACCACATTATGGCTTGTAACTCCTATGTTATATCAAGAGTCACAACTCTTGGAAACTCCTACGAGGTGGCATTTGGTCAAGTCAAACTTGACCAAATGAAGAAGCCTTGATGATGTGGCATTGGTCAATTCAAAGTCAAGTTAAAACTTGACTCTTCATCTTCCTACTTAAGTCAAGTCAAACTTGACCACTTCTCTCCCTTGGTTGATCTAATCTAACCATTTGATTCAAGCCAATTTAATATAATGAATCTAATTCATTTAATTAAATTGATTCAATGAGTCATAATCTAAATTAGACTTATTGAATACATGAATCAAATTAAGTCCAACTCAATTAGTTCAATTAGGATTACTCTTAATCTAATTTCATTCATCACATGAATCTAATCCTCTTGGTTCATCATATGAACCTGATCTCCATCTAATTGTCCTTTGTGTATGACCCAATAGGTTCTTATAACATTGGCAATGCTCCTAAACCCATTTAGAAACATAAGTAATGAGCGGTATCTAGCAATACATCATTACTACCCAAGTTATAAGAATGTTGAGATCCAACATCACCTTGTGACTACTAATTGTGACTCCTCACAATATATGACATTGTCCTTCTATCCTAGACATCTAGATTGATCAATGTGAGACATAGACCGTGTCATCCTCTAATCAATCTAAATCTTAAACTCCAAGTAGACTCACTCAATCAAATGAGCTCAATATCTCATATTGACTCATTTGGGCATGGTCATGCACTTCGTGGTCTCACTCTATCAAGAATATCGATGTCGCTCCCGTCATATAGGAGGAATAGATCCCATCTACATCACTCACATCCCTCTACATAATTCATTACATACCCAGTAATTGCCTTTATAGTCCACCCAGTTACGGGTGACGTTTGACGAAGCCAAAGTACGTAACTCCTTATGTAGGGATCCATGGTGACTTCAGGTCCAAGGACTAGTAGTCATACTAATAGCCACATGAGAAAGTATATGACACTCATATAACGATCCATGATACTTTCTCATGGCGGGTCATTCAGTATACATTCTCCAATGCATACCCATATGTCAACTTGATATCTCTATATCCATAACTTTTGAGATCAAGTCATCGAGTTGACCTACATGCTAGTCTCGTCGCATTAACATTGTCCCTGAATGTTAATACTCGACTAGGAATGATTAAGAGTAGTGTTCCCTATATTATCTCACTATCGATTCAACTAACCGATTGATATAGGTAAGAACCCTCTACTCAAGGATGCTATAATACTTAGTTATTTGGCACCAATACAAGTAAGTATAATAACCAAAATAAATTCCTTTATTAATATACAAGAATATGATACAATGAGTCCATACAACAATCATCAAATGATTGGCTCTAGGGCTCTTACTAACAGCTAGCACAACCTTTCTCCTTTTGTGAGTTGGTGAGACAAATGAACGCTTGTTCGGGTGGATACTGTAGAGGTCCGAACGCGAGATCGTGCTGTAATCCGAGATGTCGGGAGTCCGTGAGCACGCTACAAATGTATAATCTCTCATACTATGTTAGAAAACTTAGTATATGTAGGAATTTCTCTTTCCCTTCGCATGGATCTTCTCCGTTGCACGTTTGCGTGTTTAGCAATATATTTCCTTACAGGCTAATCGCCCAAGACTAGTATAATTTGAATTTTATCATATGGCATATGCCTCTAAGTTCTCAACTTGTTAAGTCACACCTAAAGTCCAATAGTCGAACATCACAATTGTCCTGGCACACTCTACCAAGATAAAATGAGTCACTTTGCTTTGGCAAACCTGACTACAAATGATCGAGGTAGTAGTGAGTACTATAAAATTCTAAACACTTAGTATATACCTTCGCAAGTGGCTTTGATACCACTATAGGGATCTAGCGCGCTAAACATGCTTAAGCGTAGTGAAAAATTAACTAGATTCTCTCCAGAATATCTATGTGAAGGAGAAAATAATCATATACTAAGTTTTACATGAGAGGTATACCTTTGTTGCGTGCCCTTCGCTATCCCGACAACAACCTTTTTCTTTAGATGGAGATCTCAGCGCGATCAAGTGTCCACGCCTATACGGTATCCACACGAACACATCCTTCGTTCATCACACGAACGAAGTTTTTGGAGAAGAACCACCTTGATGATGCTAGTCACTCATGGAGGTTCGGCCAAGAGCAAAATCGCCCAAGGAGGAAGAAGGAGAAAGAAGAGGGAAGATAAAGAGTCACCATTTTCATCTCTTTCACATCTAATGAAAAATTTATTCCAAAAACCTATTTATATTCATCCCATGAATACCAAGGGTTTTTGTCTCTTTGTATTCCTCTTAATGGGTTGGATTATTGTAACGACCACCCTTCTTACTACTACTACACTCTAAGGATGACCGTTACTTGACTACTAACTCTACTTAATCGGTATGATTAAAAATCATATGGAAACCCTACCGAAAAATTTCGGCAGCATCTCCCCTGTACCGGTGACCCCAAACTGGGATACATAACATGTATACATCAGCCACAGGCGGCTGGAACATTTATATATTAATCAACCACGAAGTAATAATGACCAACAACTAAAAAAACTATTCTAGCAATAGTAAACAGATAGAACTCCAACGATAGGACATAACAAGCTACAAGTGCGGAATAACTCAATTACAATCTCAACTTCATAATAACATTAACTAAAACTCTAAACAGGTAGGTCCGGAAAATTCGCTAGCGAACTCTGGATCTCTCCATAGTCCTGGCATCACACACACTGTCACAGCATCTCCTTGTCGCCTTCCTTCTTATACTTTTCCTTTTCCTTTATCTGCAGTAGGAGGAAAATAGTATCTATAAGCTAAAAGCTTAGTGAGCGCTATCCTACTCACAAAAACTCGATATGCATGTATATAAATAAAAACATGCTAAAACTGAATGCTAACATGTAAAGCTGCTCATGCTCATAAATAGCAAAGAAACTAACTGAAAAGCTAACATGTAAAGATAATCATGCTCATAAATAGCAAAGGAATCTAACTAACTGAAATACCAAACATGTATAGCAAATCATGCTCATAAACCAATAAAGGAATCATACTAACTGAAATACTAAACATGTATAGCTAATCATGCTCATAAATAGCAAAGAAATCTAACTAACTGAAATACTAAACATGTAAAACTAATCATAGAACTATCATGTGTATCAATAAGAAACTGAATTGATACCTAAGCTAAACTAATTAATGCTAAACTGAGTCTAACTTGTATTCACATAACTAATTTGTGAAGTTTTGAAAACTATTTACATAATAGATTAAAATAATAATCATGCTGCTGATGGGCCCGGCAACTGTACTTGCTGTGCGCGCATCCCTAACTAAACCCGGGATTGCAAGTTCCGAGTCTAGTAGGGTTTACTAGGTTATCTAAACCTAGGGACGACTGTGGGAGTCCAACCCAATGGATATCTAATCCAGTACAGTGCCACTGCTGAAAATAAAATACTGATTTCATAGCTAATTTTCTTACCTTGCTTTAACTAGGTTATCTGAACCTAGAACTAGGTTATCTGAACCTAGAGGCGACTGTGGGAGCCCACCCATTGGACCATAGTCCCATATAAGCTGAAGCAAGACTAAATAAGTTATTTTAAATGCTTCTACTGCATTAACTGAGCTATTAAAATGCCTACTGTAGCATTATATTGAGCTAAGCATTTTATCAAGCAGTTGGTGTGCACTAGAACACACCCTGCGTACTGAAAATCTGTATACAAAGCTCAACCTAAATCTGCATGCAAAGCTTAACAAAAATCTGCATATTAAGCCTATCAAAAATCTACATACTTATAAAAATCTGCATGCTATAAAAATAGGACTGCTCATGTCATTCCAATAGCCAATGAGAAATACTGCTCGTGCTCTACTAATAGCATAAATGAAATCTGCATTTGCTAAAGAACTAAACTAAATCTGCACTTAATATTCTGCAAAGGAAACTGCTTATGTCCAGCTAACATCACAATGAAATCTGCACTTTAAATTCTGCAAAGGAAACTGCTTATGTCCAGCTAATAACACAATGAAATCTGCACTAATCCTTAATCAAATCTGCACACTAATACTTAATAAAACTACACTATAAGCTTACAAAATCTGCTCTATGATTGAAGTTCTGCGTACAAGCTTAAACTAAAACTAAAACTGCACTATAAACTTGTTCATGCACCTTGTGGCTGTTCTTGTCGTGAGAATTGCTCTAAAGCTTATTTCACACCTTATGTGAAGCCAACTGTTCATATACCTCTTGAAATTTCGTGCCTATTAAAACTTCAAACATACCTCTTTAATTATAGAACTGTAATCAAATCTCTGCTACCTTTTTCAGCATTTTTAAGCCTGTAGGGAAGTCAAATATACCTAAACCAAATACTTAATGAAACAATCCAAATTCATTCCTTTCCATCTAAAACGTTAGAAGCCTTTGATTCCTTAACAGCATCACTAATTCTCAGATTAATCCCATTTTTGCCCTACCAGATAGCTATCTGTGAACCTAAAAGCTAACATGAGGAAACATAATCATCTGTCATTTAATCCTAATCTACTGATGACTACCAGTAAATTTCTAGAAAATCCTAAAAGAAGATATAACAAGTTCCTCACAGATTAATCCACTGGTAATGTCCTTATCTACCAAAAACAAGAGAAGAAACATGACAAGTATCATCCAAATTAAACCCATCATTCTTTTTCCCCAATCTAACCAACTGGAATGAGGTACATGGCAGAAAACATGAATTCCCAATCTTCTTTCTTTAGGGTTCATGGCAGTAAGCATCAAAAACAAAACCCCTCAAACTTGCTTCGAAATCCAAAAGAAAACAAGAATCCGAAAGCCATGAAAATGAATCAAAGCTCGAAACAACTCCTACTGCAGGTGAGAAGCAACTCACCTCGCTGTTCTTGGACTTACAACCGAGAAGAAGGAGGCTTCTAGGGCTTCGGATATATGCTTCCTCGACGATCTCTTGGTATCTTCTTGCTCTCCTCGACGAGAGGATCACAAAGGTATGAAGAACTCATGGAGAAGGGTGCTCGCCGGCCGCCGGAGACGAAGCCCTAGCTTCGTCTCTGTTTTCGCCCGAGAGGAAAAAACGTCGTCACGAGAGGAGGAGAGGAGAAGATTTTGTCACGGGGAAAACCTAAGTTCTCTTCTTATAACTTTAATATTCTGTTAACTAACTATTGCTTAAATACAACTTGATTCGGGTTTTATTAACAAACCCGCGGCTGGTCTGTTGGTTGGCTGCATTCTGCTTCGGGCGCGACTCGCGTGTTCGAATCCCAGCTGCAACCATTTTATTTCCTATTATTCTCTGTTTCCTAACTACTGCTTAAATAGAATATTTCTCCTTCTATAATAACAAATGACTGCTAGCACAATTGGTTAACCTAGTTTTAACCAAAATCCCAGGTCGCAGCTTCGATTCCTCATCCTCGCACTTTTATTTTCAATTTATTTAAACATTCCTAAATACTGCTTATATATATTTCGCTCCATATAAGGTTAACAAAAATCGTGTAGCTCAGCTGGTTGGGCCGATTTCTGCTTGGGCCGAGGAGCTGGGTTCGAACCCCAGCTTCTACAAACTTTATTTTTTTTTTCTTTTTATTTTATTTTTAAAACTTCTTCCTCTGGGTAAAAATACCAAACGAACTCCAAAAATTACATAAAAATACTCTAAAAATTTCTAAAAATCTCTAGAATATTTTAAAAGCATTTCCAGATTTTTATAAGTACTTTTAGAACTTCAAATAGTGAAATTTTGGGTTGTTACAATTCTCCCTCCCTTATAAAAAGTTCGTCCTCGAACTTAGAATAGTTCTGGATATATTTCTGTCTCATGTTGTCTCCACGCTCCCCTAGTAACTTTCTCGTGCTTCTGGTTCTACCAGATAACTTTTACTAATGACACTTCTCTGTTTCCTAGTCTCTTGTCTGCTCTGTCCACTATCTGTGTCTGCTCTTATAGCTAAGATCCTCTTGGATCTGCACTGTCTGAGGCTGAATCACTTGGCTAAGGTCGTGAATACACTTCTTTAGCATGGAGACATGAAATACATTGTGTATTGCTGACATATCTTGAGGTAAGTCTAGCTTGTAAGCTACCTTCCCAATTCTCTCTGTGATCGGGGTAGGGTCCTACGTATCGAGGACTTAACTTGCCCTTTTTCTCTTGGGTTCTCCGATGTACTCGAACTGTGCTTCTGCTTCAGGTTGGAATACGACTTTCTGTTTACGGCACTCTATGGAGGCACCGTATCTGATCAGGAAGTTCATTCCAAATATGACATCGTAGTCAATCATGTCTAGCACTATCATATCACAAAAGAGTTCTCTGTCTGCTATCACCACCGCTCTGAACCAGTGCGTGGATGCCATAACTTCTCCCGAAGGTAATGTTGTCGAAACCGACTCACCGAGTACCTCGGGGTATTTCTAACTTTTCGCGAATGCCTGCTATATAAGAATGGGTTGCCCCAAGATCAAATAAGAAGACTATATCAGAAATGTTAATGACCTGTGACAACCGCCGAGGCATCGCTACGCCCTCTCGTGAGTGAGTAGATCCTCGATTCGCCATCGGAGGGGCTAATCTGCCCTGGCCGATAGATGGACCTTCTAGAGCGGCCTGCATCTGATGAGCTGGCTGGCCTGCATACTGAATCTGCTGTGGCTGAGGAAGACCGGTCTTATTCGGCACTGCGGCCATGTGCCCTTCTTGTCCACATTCAAAGAATCCTCGTGTCGACAAACCCCGGGTGGAATTTCCCACAAGTAGCACACTGATAACCGGGCCGCCTGATGGTCCTCCTTTGGGTCACTCCCGATTTGCCGAGTCCCTTCCAGCCAGAGCTGGCTCATTGCTGAGTGTGAGAGTTTCTCGCCTCAACTCGAGGAGACTCGTCACGCTTTGCTCGGTAGTGCTGTGATCGAGCACTACTCACTAGTTCTTCGTGGCTCAGGCTCATGGATGCCACCGCCACATTCATCGCTATTTCCGCCTCAACATTTTGAGCATCACCAACTCGCCTTTTCTCGGCCGACTAATTCGGGACATGACGAGCCACCTATGAATTTCTTCACCGCCTCAACTCGATAGGTTGCTCGACGAACTCCGTGAACTCGTCAGAGTGGCGGTTTGTGACTCGCGTGAAAGAACTCCTCAAGAATTCTTTCTCAAGTCGCCCATGTCATCCGGTTCACCGGGCGCCGCCTCGACTCTCTCCCACCACATACGTGCGTCTCCTGTCAGCATAAGGAGGCACACTTCACCTTCTCCTGTTCGCCATCCGAAGCTCCATCGTGCTCTCCAATGTTTTGAACTGTGCTTGAGCATCCCATGGTTCGCCGGTGCCTAAGAAGTTCTCTCGACTCACCGCCACCGGATCGATAGGCTTCCTTTCGCTCACTGGACCGGCCGGTATCTGTGCCGGCGCTGCCAGAGGGTGGAACCTCTAAGACTTCGAGTCGCCGATTCGGTTCCCGGGTGACTGTGGGGGTATTCTGCCGATTAGCCTTTAAGGTGGCTATTTCGTCATTGCTCACCTAGTCAGAATCGAGCCACCAATGTCAGAAGGTCCGGAGGAGGCACCGAATCGCCCGCCTCTGGGGCTCGAGCTAGTGCCCTTCTAGCTGGGCGTCCTCGTGCCATTTCTAAAGACATAGAGGATGTACATAACTAATCTAATCACGCTTAACTAGCTACTACAAACATGTTAGAGGCTATCACACATAAGCATGCTATAATTATTCCTAAACATGAAAGCAAGAAACATAAATAGAGTAGAGGTATTCTTACTTGGAAGCTGTAGGCATAATGCTGATTGGTTTATGAGAATGAATCGCTATACATGTAACGACCATCCTTCTTACTACTACTACACTCTAAGGATGACCGTTACTTGACTACTAACTCTACTTAACCGGTATGATAAAAAAATCAGATGGAAACCCTACCGAAAAATTTCGACAGCATCTCCCCTGTACCGGTGACCCCAAACTGGGATACATAACATGTATACATCAGCCACAGGCGGCTGGAACATTTATATATTAATCAACCACGCAGTAATAATGACCAACAACTAAAAAAAACTATTCTAGCAATAGTAAACAGATAGAACTCCAACGATAGGACATAACAAGCTACAAGTGCGGAATAACTCAATTACAATCTCAACTTCATAATAACATAAACTAAAACTCTAAACAGGTAGGTCCTGAAAATTCGCTAGCGAACTCTGGATCTCTCCATAGTCCTGGCATCACACACACTGTCACAGCATCTCCTTGTCGCCTTCCTTCTTATACTTTTCCTTTTCCTTTATCTGCAGTAGGAGGAAAATAGTATCTATAAGCTAAAAGCTTAGTGAGCGCTATCCTACTCACAAAAACTCGATATGCATGTATATAAATAAAAACATGCTAAAACTGAATGCTAACATGTAAAGCTACTCATGCTCATAAATAGCAAAGAAACTAACTGAAAAGCTAACATGTAAAGATAATCATGCTCATAAATAGCAAAGGAATCTAACTAACTGAAATACCAAACATGTATAGCAAATCATGCTCATAAACCAATAAAGGAATCATACTAACTGAAATACTAAACATGTATAGCTAATCATGCTCATAAATAGCAAAGAAATCTAACTAACTGAAATACTAAACATGTAAAACTAATCATAGAACTATCATGTGTATCAATAAGAAACTGAATTGATACCTAAGCTAAACTAATTAATGCTAAACTGAGTCTAACTTGTATTCACATAACTAATTTGTGAAGTTTTGAAAACTATTTACATAATAGATTAAAATAATAATCATGCTGCTGATGGGCCCGGCAACTGTACTTGCTGTGCGCGCATCCCTAACTAAACCCGGGATTGCAAGTTCCGAGTCTAGTAGGGTTTACTAGGTTATCTAAACCTAGGGACGACTGTGGGAGCCCAACCCAATGGATATCTAATCCAGTACAGTGCCACTGCTGAAAATAAAATACTGATTTCATAGCTAATTTTCTTACCTTGCTTTAACTAGGTTATCTGAACCTAGAACTAGGTTATCTGAACCTAGAGGCGACTGTGGGAGCCCACCCATTGGACCATAGTCCCATATAAGCTGAAGCAAGACTAAATAAGTTATTTTAAATGCTTCTACTGCATTAACTGAGCTATTAAAATGCCTACTGTAGCATTATATTGAGCTAAGCATTTTATCAAGCAGTTGGTGTGCACTAGAACACACCCTGCGTACTGAAAATCTGTATACAAAGCTCAACCTAAATCTGCATGCAAAGCTTAACAAAAATCTGCATATTAAGCCTATCAAAAATCTACATACTTATAAAAATCTGCATGCTATAAAAATAGGACTGCTCATGTCATTCCAATAGCCAATGAGAAATACTGCTCGTGCTCTACTAATAGCATAAATGAAATCTGCATTTGCTAAAGAACTAAACTAAATCTGCACTTAATATTCTGCAAAGGAAACTGCTTATGTCCAGCTAACATCACAATGAAATCTGCACTTTAAATTCTGCAAAGGAAACTGCTTATGTCCAGCTAATAACACAATGAAATCTGCACTAATCCTTAATCAAATCTGCACACTAATACTTAATAAAACTACACTATAAGCTTACAAAATCTGCTCTATGATTGAAGTTCTGCGTACAAGCTTAAACTAAAACTAAAACTGCACTATAAACTTGTTCATGCACCTTGTGGCTGTTCTTGTCGTGAGAATTGCTCTAAAGCTTATTTCACACCTTATGTGAAGCCAACTGTTCATATACCTCTTGAAATTTCGTGCCTATTAAAACTTCAAACATACCTCTTTAATTATAGAACTGTAATCAAATCTCTGCTACCTTTTTCAGCATTTTTAAGCCTGTAGGGAAGTCAAATATACCTAAACCAAATACTTAATGAAACAATCCAAATTCATTCCTTTCCATCTAAAACGTTAGAAGCCTTTGATTCCTTAACAGCATCACTAATTCTCAGATTAATCCCATTTTTGCCCTACCAGATAGCTATCTGTGAACCTAAAAGCTAACATGAGGAAACATAATCATCTGTCATTTAATCCTAATCTACTGATGACTACCAGTAAATTTCTAGAAAATCCTAAAAGAAGATATAACAAGTTCCTCACAGATTAATCCACTGGTAATGTCCTTATCTACCAAAAACAAGAGAAGAAACATGACAAGTATCATCCAAATTAAACCCATCATTCTTTTTCCCCAATCTAACCAACTGGAATGAGGTACATGGCAGAAAACATGAATTCCCAATCTTCTTTCTTTAGGGTTCATGGCAGTAAGCATCAAAAACAAAACCCCTCAAACTTGCTTCGAAATCCAAAAGAAAACAAGAATCCGAAAGCCATGAAAATGAATCAAAGCTCGAAACAACTCCTACTGCAGGTGAGAAGCAACTCACCTCGCTGTTCTTGGACTTACAACCGAGAAGAAGGAGGCTTCTAGGGCTTCGGATATATGCTTCCTCGACGATCTCTTGGTATCTTCTTGCTCTCCTCGACGAGAGGATCACAAAGGTATGAAGAACTCGCGGAGAAGGGTGCTCGCCGGCCGCCGGAGACGAAGCCCTAGCTTCGTCTCTGTTTTCGCCCGAGAGGAAAAAACGCCGTCACGAGAGGAGGAGAGGAGAAGATTTTGTCATGGGGAAAACCTAAGTTCTCTTCTTATAACTTTAATATTCTGTTAACTAACTATTGCTTAAATACAACTTGATTCGGGTTTTATTAACAAACCCGCGGCTGGTCTGTTGGTTGGCTGCATTCTGCTTCGGGCGCGACTCGCGTGTTCGAATCCCAGCTGCAACCATTTTATTTCCTATTATTCTCTGTTTCCTAACTACTGCTTAAATAGAATATTTCTCCTTCTATAATAACAAATGACTGCTAGCACAATTGGTTAACCTAGTTTTAACCAAAATCCCAGGTCGCAGCTTCGATTCCTCATCCGCGCACTTTTATTTTCAATTTATTTAAACATTCCTAAATACTGCTTATATATATTTCGCTCCATATAAGGTTAACAAAAATCGTGTAGCTCAGCTGGTTGGGCCGATTTCTGCTTGGGCCGAGGAGCTGGGTTCGAACCCCAGCTTCTACAAACTTTATTTTTTTTTTCTTTTTATTTTATTTTTAAAACTTCTTCCTCTGGGTAAAAATACCAAACGAACTCCAAGAATTACATAAAAATACTCTAAAAATTTCTAAAAATCTCTAGAATATTTTAAAAGCATTTCCAGATTTTTATAAGGACTTTTAGAACTTCAAATAGTGAAATTTTGGGATGTTACAATTATTATATTGGATTAACCATTAATCCAATAACCCAATAAGTCTAACCCATTGAGTCTAACCCATTAATCTAATATGTCTAATTCAGATTGGACTCAATCCAATGAGTGGGTTCATTTGAGTCTAACTCAATGAGTAACCCAAAAGGCCTAATCATCTCATGATTGACTCTTAGGGCTAATTACTAACAATTCTTTAATCTAAAAGACATAATATTATAACAATAAGTACCTTCTGCTGTTATAAAACTAACCTTTTTTTATCATCTTTGGCAAGGGGGACTTGATGATAGCCTTGATAGGCGTCCAGTATACAAATATATTCACAACCAGAAGTAAAATCCACCACTTGAGCAATACGAGGCAACGGATAGTTGTCCTTTGGACAAACTTTATTGAGATCCTGAAAGTCAATACACACTCGCTACTTGTTTCCTAGTTTAGAGACCAAGACCACATTTTCTAACTAGCTAGGGAACTGTACTTCCCGAATATAGCCTGCCTCCATTAGTTTGCCCACCTCCTCCTTGATGATTTGGTTTTGATCGGCTCCAAAATCCCTCTTCTTTTGCTTCACAGGTCGTGCATCCGAATACACATGTAATGAGTGCTCCATTACGAGAGGGGAGACGCCTATGACTTCCTTGGGTGTCCATGCAAACACATCATTATTTCTCACCAAACATTGTATCAGCTCGGTCTTAAGTGGGGGATCCAGATCAGCAGCTAATAAGTTACAGCTTCTGGCCACCCAGCATGTTTTTGTATTTCTTCTTTCTCTTCATATATTAGACCAAACGATTTTTCCTAAATAGCATTGACTTCCATTCTTTGAATTTTACGAGCAGTGTTGACTTCTGTCTTGATGGTCTCCACATAATATTTACGTGCCATTAACTAATCTCCACGAACTTCACCTACTTGATCATCAATAGGAGATTTCACCTTTTGGCAAAAAGTGAAAAAGACCACCCGAAATTCATTCAAGGTCGGCCGACCCAATATGACATTATAAGCAGAAGGTGTGTCCACCACCATAAAATAAGATCTTCTTGTTCTCATCAGAGGCTCTTCCCATAAAGATCTAGCTAGTTTTATTTGACCGAGTGGTTGTACTTCATTTCTCATGAAACCTTATAGAGGAGTCATCATGGGCTGAAGCTCACTCTGATCTATCTGCAATTGATCAAAAGCTTTTTTGAAGATAATATTCACAGAATTATCGGTATCAATAAAAGTACAAGAAGTGCTATAATTGGCTACAACAGTCTTGATTGTTAAAGCATCATCATGGGGTATTTCTACCCCCTCCAGTTCTTTTGGCTCGAAACTAATCTCTGGCCCTACTGCCTTTTCTATGTAGCATCCTACCGTATGGATATCTAATCACCGAGCAGGTGATTTCCTTGCCCGGTTTGAATTACCATCAGTAGGTCCGCCCACTATCATGTTGATGTTACCTCGGGCGGCGTTTCTTCAATTCTCCTCTTGCCGAGTAGTTGTTGGCTTGGGCTATGTTCACTCGGGTGCCTAAACTGGCATGACCGACAGCTGTAATATTCCCTGTTATGGTTTGGTCATTCTGTATTCTAGTTTGAGCGGACTGTTTTGCCTTGGATATGGTTGCCGGTTAGGAGATCACCGATGATACCGGGTATTATTTGTCTGCTGGTTCTTCAGAGCGAAATAATTTTCTGTATAATGAGTACCCGACATATGATACATACACCATCTTCTTGGGATTTCTTGTGGCACCTCTACATGTTGTACTACTTGGGGTCTAGGTTCAGATTGATGATGAGGAAGAGCCACACGAGGTCCCCGGGGTGGATGAACAGGAACTATAGATCGTTTATTAGTTGGACCTAGAACAGGTACGATATTTTCCTTCTTACGAGTAGCTTGACCCTCTTTAACATTAATAAATTCAGCAGTTTATTCAATTAATAAATCAAAATTAGCCAGATGATTTCTCACTAGGTCTTTGAAGAAATCATTATCATTGAGTCATTGAGAGAAAGCACTCACCAAAATTTCAGTAGTAGCACTAGGAACATCAATAGCTACTTGATTAAATCTTTTAATGTAAGCTCTAATGGCCTCTTTAGGTCCCTGTTTAATGGAAAAGAGACTCTAAGGAGTCTTGTGATACCTCTGATTACTAAAGAAGTGATGCAAAAATACCTTACGAAAATCCTTAAAACGTCGGATGGAATTTTATAGTAACTTCTTGAACCACCGCTGAGCTGCTCCTCCGAAGATGGTGAGGAACATACGACACTTAACACTATCTGTAAACTATTGCAATAGAGTTGCATTCTCAAACTTAAGCAGATGATCTTCTGGATTAGTAGTTCCAGAATATTCTTCAATATTTAAGTTCTGATAGTGTTTTGGCAGTGGATCATCAAGTACCCTCTAAGAGAAAGGAGCAATGATTCTCTTAGGGGAGCTATAACTGACCACCATTTTTCCTTTACATTTTTCTCTTTCTGGTGCATCCCCAGAAGATTCTTGAAGCACCAGTCTTCGTCCTCCTTGCTCAATAGGAGTACAAAAAAAAATGCTTGGGGATGTCGAGTAGGAGAAACGGGAGCATGAGTTATGTATGCATGATTATCTTCTTCCATACCTCTGTCTCTCCAGTGATCAGTAGTTGAGATTGTTGGATTTGCTGCTACTAGGAAGGTACCCCCAATATTCTCTTGTTGTTGTGGTTGTACTGCCTTCTGTACCCTTGCACTGATGAGCATCTCTAGATCTTCTTGAGTTAAGGTGATATTATTGAGTTTTCCAGCGTCCTCCATCACGTGGTCTCTGATTCAAGTGAATGTTCCCACAGACGACGCCAAATTTGATCTTGTCTGAAAGCTTGACAAGATGAAGTGCTAAGTAGGGTAGGTGATGACTCCAAGGAAGACAAATAATGTCGGATCTGAGAAAACCAAAGCAGATCAGGGAAAAACTCCAATGAAGAGTGCCCCTCGATGAAGAAAACCATGGATCAAGACTCCATTGGATGATCTCTCCTCTTGCACACTATGAGATCAACCAACAAAGCATTAGTATCCTAAGACCAGAGTGGGAATCCCTGGCTAGGTCCTCTGACACTCAAGTCAGTTATCTCATTGGAAGAAGGAAGAGGAAAAAGAACAGTAAAATCGAAACGGAACTAGGGTTTGAGTGATGATGTTCACCGTACCTGGCCAGCGGAGAGGATTTTCTTTTTTATACCATCTCATATAACCTCCACTGTCATAAGGTGGACCCCGATTTGTTAGAGTTTGTTAGAAGATGACGTGAGCACAACATGCAATAATAGTTTAAGGAATCTTCTTTGTACCCTAGATGTACCCTCTGTATTATTTATCATACCTACAGAAGTTTCCAGAGACTATTTCTCGCCAAACTATTCGAGATTATCACTTATTATTATTATATTATTCATATATCAAAATATACTTAAGCCCATCCTATATGTAATAAGAATACTTTCCATTACACTAATCTTCACTGGCTATATTCAAGAGATCTAATAAATTTAAATGTCTTTATACTCGGTCAACTCTTCATACTTGATCAGGCTTTTATAATTAAGCATTTATGAGTACTTGCGCTCAGTCAACCCTCACACAACCACATAAAGCTATATACCTTTGTATTCGATCGATCCCTTAAGCTCGACCGGGATTTATCTACTGAGTGTATATGAACACTTATACTTGATCGACCTTTACTTGGCTAGTAATATGTCAGAAACCATATAAGGCTAAATGTCTTTATGCTTGGTTGGTCCTTTATGCTCGGCCGAGTTTTGCCTGCCAAGCATATACAAATATTTTCATTCGACCTGCCATTGCTTGGTCGATAATAGGCTTAAGGCCGCATAAGGCTATATGCTTTTATATTCGGCCGGTCAATTACTCTCGTCTGGTCTTAACCTACCGGGCGTATATAAATATTCTTGTTTAGTCGAACTTTTCTCGATTGACCTATGTTACACAAGGCTAAGTGTTGTTGCATTCGAGCGACCCTTTATATTCGACCAGGCTTTGCCTATCTAATAGGTATGAATAGTCGCACTTGTTCGACCTTGTTATGGCCAAGCGAGTGTTATAAGCTCTATAAGGCTATATCTCTTATGCCTGACTAGTCTTTTTAGACTCGTCCGGGATTCATCTATAACATTCTCACTCGGTCGACCTTTCTATGGCCAAGCGAGTATCATAAGGTCTACACGGCTATATTCCTTATGTCCGACTGAGCTTTTTAGGCTCGTTTGGGATTTTCCTGTCAATCATATATAAGAGCTTACACTCGATTGGCCTCTTGTGTCCAACCAAACTTTATCAATCATACAGGATCCACTCATTATGACCCATATCAATAGTGAAGTAGAAAACATTTGAAAAGTTTTAAAAAAATTTGTAAAGTAAAATTTTCAAAAGAAGATAAAAAATTTGTGAGTATTTGAAAAGATAAAGGAAAAAAATTTTGTAAAGTAAAATTTGAAAGAAATGCTTAAAATTTTAAAAGGTTTAGTAAAGTTTAAATTTTGAAAAGTTATTAAGGAAAAATTTTGAAAATTTATAGGTAAAATTTGAAAAATTTCTAAGGAAAAATTTTGAAAAATTGTAAAGAAAATAATTTGAAGGTGTTTGAAAACTATAGAAAAAAAAATTCAAAAGTAAATAATTTTTAAAATATTTTATTAAAGGTTTGAAAAGGAAAGGATTTTGAAAATTGATAAGATAGAAAATTTAGTTTAAAGCTCCCCCTTAAATTGATAATTTCCTAAAAGTCCAAGCATGGTTTAAAAACTAAAAAAAAGTCCTTATGATGAAATGTCCAATCTTTGTACAAAGCTAACTATCATAAGATAGTAGCTATTGACTTGGGTTTGTCAATTTGAGCATTTAGATATAACTAGTTTGTTACTAGTTAGTTAACTCTCAGTCAGAGGTTGAGTGACCCTTTAAACATTGGATTGTCATTCCTTTACGGTGGATATTTGAGTATTTGGAAGGATGAGATTCAACATATTCTTGGGACATTTTGGATAAGATTAGTAGAGTGTTATAATCATATCTCATGGATTGACTGTATCTTTATCTATTGAAAATAGTTGATGATCATTAACTCTTGGATTAATGAGCCTCATTAATAAGTCTTAATGAGTATTTAATGAATATTCATTCTTCATTAAATGACCATTTTGAAACTCCTCTTCTCTTCATAATTTGAATAGAAATTTGAATCTAATATTCAAATTGAATTCATAATTCAATGAATGTCACCATTTATCATTGAATTCAAAATTCAATTAATATCATCATTCACTTGAGTCAAACTCAAGTCTAGCCTCACTTGAGTCTAACTTAAGTCTAACTCAATCAAGTTTTACTCAATTAATCTAATTTGGATTACTCTTAATCCAATTTGGTTCATCATATGAACCTAATCCTCTTGGTTCATCATATGAACCTAATCTCCATCTAATTGCCCTTTGTGTGTGACCCTATAAGTTCTTATAACGTTGGCAATGCTCCTAAACCCATTTAGAAGCATAAGTAATGAGCGATATCTAGCAACACATCATTACTACCTAAGTTACAAGAATGTTGAGATCCAACATCACCTTTGTGACTACTAATTGTGACTCTTATAATATATGACAATGTCCTTCTATCCTTAACATCTAGATTGATTAATTGAGGCATAGACTGTGTCATCCTCTAATCAATCTATGTCTTGAACTCCAAGTAGACTCACTCTAAACAAATGAGTTCAATATCTCATATTAACTCATTTGGGCATGGCCATGCACTTAGTGGTCTCACTCTATCAAGAATCATGATGTCACTCCCGTCATATAGGAGGGATATATCCCATCTACATCACTCACATCCCTCCGCATAATTTATTACATACCCAGTAATCGCCTTTATAGTCCACCCAATTACGGGTGACGTTTGACGAAGCCAAAGTATGTAACTCCTTATGTAGGGAACCATGGTGACTTCAGGTCCAAGGACTGATAGTCATACTAATAGTCACATGAGAAAGTATATGACACTCATATAATGATCCATGATACTATCTTATGGCGGGTCATTCAGTATAAATTCTCTAATGTATACCCATGTGTCAACTTGATATCTCTATATCCATGACTTGTGAGATCAAGTCATCGAGTTGACCTACATGCTAGTCTCATTGCATTAACATTGTCCCTAAATATTAATACTTGACTAGGAATGATTAAGAGTAGTGTTCTCTATATCATCTCACTATCAATTCAACCAATCGATTGATATAGATAAGAATCTTTTACTCAAGGACGCTATTATACTTAGTTATTTGGCACCAATACAAGTAAGTATAATAACCATAAAGAAATACCTTTATTAATATATAGGAATATGATACATTGAGTTCATACAACAATCATCATATGATTGGCTCTTGGGCTCTAACTAACAGATAATAAGTGTTGCTCTGCTTTGGCAGATTCAACAACAACAAATGATCGAGGTAGTGATGGGTATCAAAACTTGGTAGGCATATCGAGTTGACTTGATTAAGATCTAATCTAATCGTGGATTCATATCTTATACGCATCAAGGCAATAATTATCCTACATTATCATGCATCACATACACAAGCAATGATAGATAACTAATTATTTTGTGATGTGGTCATGGCCCTACTATGATCTTTTCAAGCCTATGAAAAAATCGGATGGTTAACCTCGGGTCAACGACTTCTTCAAGTGCCTCCCTTTGACCGCCATGTGTTGAAATCACCCTCCTCGTAACTCCTTCTTGAGTGGACCTTCCACCGCTTCATTTTGTACATTACAAATGTGAAACTCGAGTTACATTCGAGTCTAAATTCTATTTACAACAAGAATATAAAAGAGAAGGTACGACGCGCAGGTCGCATATCAATACAACACGCACAACACAAAAATGGCGCGCAAGCCATATTATGAATTACAAAACATTTTAGCCAATTATATTGGGGTTTTGGGGCCATGACCATCACAAAATCACACATAATTATAAATTATGTATTTTATATAAATTTCTATAATTTTATTACCGATTTTATCGATTTTATGAGTCACAACTTCCCGGCGGTCCCGTTTAGCGGTTTTCGTGTGCGATCGCAGGACAATGCCCCTTGCGGGGTTAGGGGCAGCGCCCCTTCTCGCGAAATGAATATCACAAGTGTCCCATCTTGATCTAACAGCGCCTTAAGCTGCTGTCCCAAAATGATTTGCGCTAGACCTTACCGTTTCGGAAGATTTTTCTCGGTAGTTGAAGCCTACAAGTGTCCAAGCACTTGTTGCTTCGCTTCTAGGAGAAAAATACTCACAAAATCAATAAAAATAGCAAACTTATAGAAACTTACAGATATGAAATATTTTTATAAAAATAAAATACAAACTTGTACATGCTTCGCACGTGGCTCTGATACCACTATTGGGACTTTCGAGCGGCAAAAACTGCTTTTTGCGTTGCGGAAACCTCGAAGTCTTGCCACGGATCTGTGTGAAGATATATAAAAGAAATCATGTACATGTTTCTAACCTAGATCTACCTAAGATCTAAATGAATAAGAAGCGTTACCCTTGTTGCGAAGCCCTTCGCTTATCCTGCTCGTCCAAAAGGTTGCCGAATCTCGAGAGTGTCAAGCGTACACTCCTCTATACGTATCCACACGGACAATAGGTGGAGAAAAACCACTTAGAGTGTGCTAGAACTCTTGGGTGGCTCGGCAATGGAGGAGGGAGAGAACTAGAAGAGAGGAAGAATAATGATGATTCGTTCATCATGAAAAATAAGAGTAAAAAATGGCTTAAGTATTTCCATCTAATGAAAATACTTAATGCTCATTAACTCCATTAATGAGCCTCATTAATGAGTCTTAATGAGTATTTAATGAATATTCATTCTTCATTAAATGGTCATTTTGAAAATCCTCTTCTCTTCATAATTTGAATCGAAATTTGAATCTAATATTCAAATTGAATTCATAATTCAATGAATGTCACCATTTTTCATTGAATTCAAAATTCAATGAATATCATCATTAAGCCTCACTTGAGTCTAACTCAAGTCTAGCCTCACTTGAGTCTAACTCAAGTCTAACTCAATCGAGTCTTACTCAATTAATCTAATTTGGATTACTCTTAATCCAATTTGGTTCATCATATGAACCTAATCCTCTTGGTTCATCATATGAACCTAATCTCCATTTAATTGCCCTTTGTGTGTGACCCTATAGGTTCTTGTAACATTGGCAATGCTCCTAAACTCATTTAGAAGTATAAGTAATGAGCGGTATCTAACAACACTACTCTTAATCATTCCTAGTCAAGTATTAACATTCAGGGACAATGTTAATGCGACAAGACTAGCATGTAGGTCAACTCGATGACTTGATCTCACAAGTCATGGATATAGAGATATCAAGTTGACACATGAGTATGCATTGGAGAATGTATACTGAATGACCCGCCATGAGAAAGTATCATGGATCATTATATGAGTGTCATATACTTTCTCATGTGGCTATTAGTATGACTATTAGTTCTTGGACCTGAAGTCACCATGGTTCCCTACATAAGGAGTTGCATACTTTGGCTTTGTCAAATGTCACCCGTAATTGGGTAGACTATAAAGGTGATTACTGGGTATGTAACAAATTATACCAAGGGATGTGAGTGATGTAGATGGGATCTATCCCTCCTATATGACGGGAGTGACATCATTATTCTTGATAGAGTGAGATCACTAAGTGCATGACCATGCCTAAATGAGTCAATATGAGATATTGAGCTCATTTGATTAGAGTGAGTCTACTTGGAGTTCAAGATTTAGATTGATTAGAGGATGACACGGTCTATGCCTCACATTGAACAATCTAAATATTAAGGATAGAAGGACATTATCATATATTGTGAAGGGTCACAATTAGTAGTTACAAGGTGATGTTGGATGGATCTCAACATTCTTGTAACTTGGGTAGTAATGATATGTTGCTAGATAACGCTCATTACTTATGCTTCTAAATGGGTTTAGGAGCATTGCCAACGTTACAAGAACATATAGGATCACACACAATGGGCAATTAGATGAAGATTAGGTTCATGTGATGAACCAAATTGGATTAAGAGTAATCCAAACTAGACTAATTGAATTAGACTTAATTTGATTTATGTGTCCAATGAGCCTAATTTAGATTATGACTCATTGAATCAATTTAATTTAATGGATAGAGATTCAATAAATTAAATTGACTTGAATCAAAGGTTGGATTTGATCAACCATGGGAGAATTTACGTCAAGTTTGACTTGACTTGAGAAGGAAGATAAAGAGTCAAGTTTGACTTGACCTTGACTTGATCAAATGCCATGTCAATGTGACTTGGCATAGGACCGGCCAATGATGATGTGCCACATCATCAAAGGTTACATGAGTGTGTGCCACCTCATGAGAGAGACCAAGAGTTGTGACCCTTGGTATACCATGGAGATAAAAACTCCTCCATTAAGTGGCCAGCCACTTAAGTGTGCATTTTGGTGTGCTTGTATAACTCCATCTTCTTCCTCCTCTCTTCTTGTTCTCCCTCTCCTCCGACATCTTCTTGTTCACTTGACACACTTGAGATCCGATATCTTCTTGGACAAGTGGGATAACCGAAGGGCTTCGCATCAAAGGTATAAATCTCTACCATGTAGATCTAGAGTAGATCTAGGTTAGAAAACATATACACAAAATTTTTTTATCTTCGCACGGATCCGGTGGCATGGGACTTCGGGGTTTCCGCAACGCAAAAAAGTGATTTTTACGGCTCGAATGTCCCAACACTTAGACCTCCCCCTAGAGCCCTTAGTCTTAGCCACCTCCCTAGGTGACTCAATGTGGCCTACAAACCTAACTTTCTTAACCTTGGACACCTTGTCCTTGGTTAATTTCTCCTTACCTTTAAATGGCTTTCCCTTGCTATTTATTGGCTTCTCCTTGCTATAGTCATATGCAACCCTAGCATAAGACTTTCCCTTAGCCTTGGAGACACTAGATTGGTATCCCAAACCCGATCTATTATTTTTGGCTCTTTGGCTACCCAACACCATGCCTAAACCCTTGATCCAATATTGAATCTTTCTAGGACATCCTCCAACTTATCAAGCTTTGCCTTCAAAGCTTGATTTTCCCTTTCTAGGTTTCTAACCCTAGAATCAACATGTCCACCATGGACATTCCTAGACCTACCTTTCTAGGCATGTGTCTCCCCTTCTTGGGATTAATGCCTTGGGTTTCCTTAGGTCTATCATTTCTAGATTTATCATGAATAGACACCTTAGGGTTATGATCTACAATTACCCTATTCCTATCATGGTATTTGAAACTAAAATTTTGCATGGGTAAATAATAAGAATTATTTCTAGCATGCATGGAGGAATTTAAATTTGACTTCAAATTTAAATTAGGGTTTACCTTACCCTTTACCTTTGGAGCTCCCCCTTGACATGAGCCTCCATTTTTCCTCCACTTATTTTCCCACATCCTTAAATGCCCCAACTTTTTGAGCTCTCTCTTCCTTGGGCATTTGGTGTGGTAGTGCCCTATTTCACCACAAGTGAAGCATCTAATGTGTTTCTTCTCCTTCTTCTTCTTGGCACCATCATTCCTACAACCCAAATTAGTATCTAAAATAATTTGAGTGGGTTTAGGAGTTACCTTCTTACCCATTGGACATCTACTTTTGTAGTGCCCCCTTTCATTGCATCCGAAGCACACAATGTGATCTTTTGACTTTGCTTCGATGGAGGTGCTCACTAGGTTGACTTCTTCCAAGATTTCTTCTTCTTCTTCTTCTTCACTTGTCTTGGATTCTTCTTCAACCTTTGAGGATGTAGATGCTATATCTTCCTCATCCACACTTGTGGATAGCCTTTCTTCATCCTTTTCCTCAAATGTGAACAAATTCACTTCCTCTTCTTCTTTTGATGTTGAATTGGTCTCCACATCCGATTGATCCTTCTCTACTTGAGCTTCTTCATCCGTTTCTTCGGATTTTTCCTCCTCTTGTGTAGACAAAGGTTCTTCCCATGGAACCTTCTTTATCTTGCTCCACAAATCATGGACGTTCTCATATTCACCTACATGACTCATCATGTCATTAGGTAAAATATCAATTAAAATTGATATTACCTTTGAATTTGCCTTTGACCGTGAGATTTGCTCCTCCGTCCAATGACGCGGTCAGAGTCTCTTTCCCTTCTTGTCCTTCAGAACTTAGAATGGCTCTTGGACCACCATCATGGTGTCCCAATCTATGTTGAAGAAGACCTCCATCTTCATCAACCAATATGTGAAGTCCCATAAGCCTGCCTCCACCTTCAAACTTTGGCGGTTCTATCAAGACGGTCATCTTTGCTTCCTCGGCGGTTAGTCCGACAGAGAGTGGCCTTGCTCTGATACCGCTTGTCAGGGGATCGGTCGGCCAACTTGAAGGGGGGTTGGATAGACGGCACCCACAAATCGATTGCTTCCTACACTATGTTAGCTTGCGCAGCGGAATAATACAAATAAAACAAACAAGCTAAATACTAAAGGAAAGAACAAGAAACCAAACCGCTAACACATTCGTTTACGTGGTTTGGAGATAACTTGCTCCTACTCCACACTGTGTCCATAAGGTGGACGATCCCTCAATCCATCGGTGGATCAGTCCCCGGCAAACTCCGGCTAGCTCAACCTCCTTGTGGGTGGAGAAACCTCACCACAACTCCAACCAAGACCTCTTGGCACACAAAGATCTCTTGAGCAAAATAGACTACTAATTAGACTTTAACCAAGTCCAATTTCATCAACTATAAACAAGATCCCAAGGCTTGGTTATATAGGCCACGAGTTGGAAACCCCGCCTACCAGTCGATTGCCAAAACATGCAGTCGACTGCCCTCTGTGGAAATTCAACCGTTACATCCGATCGGATCGATACCAGTCGACTGTTAAAACTAGCAGTCAACTGCTCCACACTAGTTGAGCGAACAGAAGCATTCTGTTCGCTCCCAGTCGACTGCGCTAGTCGATTGATGAAACATGCAGTCGACTGGTACTGAGTACATTCTCTCACAACACTCGGACCCTCACCCTTACGACTCATTTGACACTTCCTTCGCAGCCTTGACCTTTTGCCTTCAAGCATATTTCCTCCTTGGCTCTCGTCCCTCGGATGCATACAAGCCCGCGGCTCGTCCCCAATGCCATCCTTCGTGTATGCCTTGAAGTCGCTTCCCTTGGCCCTTGTCCTTGCTGCCTTGTCCACGGTCCCTTGGATGCATACAAGCCCGTGGCTCATCTCCAATGCCATCCTTCACCGGACACGAAGCCATCAACCTGAGTCTCATGTGTATCCTGTAGTCCTGCACAACTCAAGTTCACATATCAAATACAAGAGTGAACCTAACTTAAACCCTTTGCCCAAACACCAAAACACGTGGTCCCACGAACCATTGCGATTGCTCCAACAGACCTATCCGAGTTACATCAAGAGATTTCCCGATCGACTGTGTTCATGATAGTTTAGAGTCTCCGGTTCCTCTCAAGAAGGCCCGTCTGGGTTACTTCAAGAGATTTCCCAATCGACTATGTTTATGATAGTTTAAAGTCTCCGGTTCCTCCCAAGAAGACCCGTCCGGGTTATTTCAAGAGATTTCCTGATCGATTGTGTTTATGATAGTTTAAAGTCTCCGGTTCCTCCCAAGAAGACCCGCCCGAGTTACTTCATGAGATTTCTCGATCGATTGTGTTTATGATAGTTTAAAGTCTCCGGTTCCTCCCAAGAAGACCCTTCCGGGTTACTTCAGGAGATTTCTCGATCGATTGTGTTCATGATAGTTTAGAGTCTCTGGTTCCTCTGAAGAAGGCCCATCCAAGTTACTTCAAGAGATTTCCCAATCGACTATGTTCATGATAGTTTAGAGTCTCTGGTTCCACTCAAGAAGGCCCGTCTGGGTTACTTCAAGAGATTTCCTGATCGACTATGTTTATGATAGTTTAAAGTCTCTGGTTCTTCCCAAGAAGACCCATCCGGGTTACTTCAAGAGATTTCCCGATCGACTATGATTTGAGTGAAATTAAAAATGTTTTGACTAACCTTGTGATGGTTTAACGTCTTTGAGATTTCTTAAGGAAACCTGGGCGGTCAGTCCTTAAAGCTCCCAATTGACGGCCACTTGAGCAAAATAAAAATGTTTTCCTGATAATCATCACGTTGTTTAAACCATGTCCATTTTTCAGCCTGCATTGTATTTACCAAATTAAATGAAGTACATAAATTATGAGCATACTTGTTATATGTTTGCAGGGCCGAACAGAAGAAAATTGCTTAAAGTAAACTTGATTTGTTCTTTTAGACGTGCTAAGTTTCACATGCTTGGGTGATTGGAATATGCTGAGGAGTCATTAGTCCGCTTGTTCAAGGATATCTCTATTTCTCGAGCGATATAAGCTTGTTATGTTTGGTAGGGCTGTAAATGATTTGCACTCCATGGGTGCCCGAGAATTCTTCCTTTTGTTTCTTGGAGATAATATGAACCTGATGCCAGTTTTTCTACCACCTTGTAGGGTCATTCCCATTGTGGTGCTAATTTGTTAACATCCCCAGCAGGCTTGGCACATTTGCATACTAGATCCCCCACTTGAAAGAATCTCGGGATAACTCTCCTGTTATAATTTTGTCTCATTCGTTGTCGGTATGATATAAGACGAGTTGTAGCTTTGTCTCAAATTTCTTCTATCAAATCTAGCTCTATAAGTCATCTACCTGCATTGTCATCGCCATATAGTTGTCTTTTGTCGGATTCTAATCCCACCTCTTTAGGAATTACTGCTTCTCCTCCATAAACCAGTTGGAAGGGAGTAATCCATGTAGCTTCTCGGGGTGTAGTACGATATGCCCAAATGACACTAGGCAATTCATCTACCCAGCTACCTCCGACATGATCCAGTTTGTTTTTTAGACCTCTAATAATCTCTCTATTGGTTACTTCTGCTTGGCCATTGCTCTGTGGATACGCCACAGAGGTGAATGCTTGAGTGATACCGTAGCTTTTACACCAATCTAAGATTCTGTCTCCTTGAAACTGCCTTCCATTATCAAAGACTAATTTATGGAGAATACCGAATCTACAAACAATATTTTTTCGTAAGAATTTAATAACTGCATCTTCAGTAATCCGAGCAAGTGGTTCTGTTTCTACCCATTTAGAGAAATAGTCTACTGCTACTAATAAAAATCTTCTTTGTGCAGTTGCCATAGGAAATGGACCAACTATATCCATGCCCCATTGATCAAAGGGGATGTGGAATATTCTGATATTTCTGACAAGAAATGCAAGTTCTTACAAATTTAGCAGCATCTTCATGTAAAGTAGGCCATAAGTATCTTGCTAGTAAAATTCTGCGGGCTAAGGATCTTCCTCCTATATGACTGCCACATGAACCCTGACGAACCTCTTGCAAGATAAATTATATATCTTTTGTTCCAATACATTTCAGCGAAGGTCTAGAGAAAACTCTTTTATATAACTGTTCCCCTATCATAGTGTATTGGGAAACTCTCTTCTTGAATATTCTTGCTTGTTCTGCGTCAGTCGGAAGAATGCCCTGCTGCAAATATAATATGATTTGTGCTCTCCAATCACTCTGTATCTCTATTTCAGCCTGTCTTTCAATGCAAGATACTAATAATGTCTACTCGACTGGCCGATCCAAACTCCATGGTGTTATAGCAGAGGCCAATTTAGCTAATTCATCTTCTACTTGATTCTCAGATCGAGGAATTTTTTGTATATTTACTTCTTGAAACTGAGCCTTCAATTTATCAAATACCTCAGCATATAACTTGAGTCTATCATTATTGATTTCAAAGTTACCTGATAATTGTTGGGCTGCTAACTAAGAGTCAGAATAAATATACACCCAGGATGCTCCCACATGCCGAGCGGATTGCAACCCTACTATCAATGATTCATATTCTGTTTCATTATTAGTAGCCCTATAATTCAGCCTAACAGAAAGTTGAAGCTTATCTTCCCTTGGAGATATAAAGAGAATACCAATTCCACTACCATGTCTGGTTGAAGATCCATCCACATAAACTTTCCAAGCACTCACTTCTTCAAGACCTTGAACTTCTATGATGAAATCTGCTAGAGCTTGTGCTTTGATGGCCGAGCGAGGTTGGTATTGTATGTCATACTTACTAAGTTCGGTCGTCCATTTGATCAACTGACCAGATGCCTCTGGGTCAAGCAAAACCTGCCCGAGAGTACTGTTGGTCAATACAATAATTGCATGTGCTAGAAAATATGGGCGCAACCTCCGGGCAGTTAACACTAATGCATAAGCCAACTTTTCGAGTGTAGTATATCTACACTCGACTCCTTTTAATAAATGGCTAGAAAAATATATAGGTTGTTGCTCTTTCCCTTCTTGTCTAACTAACACAGAGCCTACAGCATTTTCATTGGCTGACAAATATACCCATAGGGTTTTCCTACTACAGGTTTGGCCAACACAGGAAGAGTGGATAAGTAGTCTTTTAATTCCTGGAAAGCTTTGTCACATTCTTCATCCCATTGAAATTTGTTAGCCTTCCGGAGTATCTTGAAGAAATGGAAGCTATGATCGGCTGACCTTGAAATGAATCTAGACAAGGCGGTGATCCTGCCGGTGAGTCTTTGAGCTTCCCTCATGTTGCGTGGTGGCTCCATGTTTTGAAGTGCTTTGACCTTGCTTGGGTTGGCCTCTATTCCCCGCTCGAACACCAGATACCCCAGGAACTTTCCACCTTTTGTTCCAAACAAACATTTTCCCGGGTTCAACTTGAGCCCATATTGTCTTAATGTTCTACAAGTCTCCTTTACATCCCTGTAGAGATCAGTAGCCTGAAGAGACTTAATTAAAATATCATCAACATATACTTCCATATTTCTTCTAATATGTTTTTGGAAGACCTTATATATAAGCCTTTGATAAGTTGCTCCTCCATTTTTAGTCCAAACGACATAACATTATAATAATAAGTGCCTTCAGATGTTATAAAATAGACCTTCTCTTGATCTTCCTTAGCGAGAGGAACCTGATGATAGCCTTGATAGGCGTCCAACATAGAAATATATTCGCACCGGACTGTAGAATCCACTAATTGATCGATCTGGGGCAATGGATAATAATCCTTCGGGAAGGCCTTGTTAAGATCACGGAAATCAATACTGTAACGCCCGAAAATTCTCAAAACTATTTTAGAATTATTCTATGATTTTTCTGAAATTTTTAGATATTTTTTCCGAAATTTTCCGAGTAGCGGAAGTAGCAAAAATAATTGGAACCGTAAAATAGCTTAGGCGGGAATCGAACCCGAGACCTATGGTTTAGGGATAATGTTAGTAACCGGTTGAACCCAGCAGGGCCGTGCTGAAAGAAAGGAGAACCAAATATATTTATATTAGAGTTGGGTTCATTAAACCACTTAATATAAATAGGAAACTTAAAGAGGGTTTGGTTTATTTTAGATTTTGGTTCGGCAAAATCCCTCTCCACCGAAGCCCTCACGCCAACTCTTCTCCCCTTCCTCCTTCTTTCAGCGCCACACCAAGGAAACCCTAGGGTTCCCTCCCTAGGGCCCCAAGGATATTCTCCGGCGGCGATTTTAGCAAGAGGACGTTCCCTTCGCGAGTAGAGCACGCGAAGACGTGAGCGGATCGTTGAGAAGCTCATCTCCACCGGAATTCTAGCGAATAGAATCGTAAGAAATTACGAATAGGAGGTAAGAAACCCCTCACCTGCAGTATAATAGCTTCCGATTGAGTTTTTATGCTTTAGTTAGGATGTATACAGATTTTTATCGATATCTAGGGTGTATTTAACTCTCTTCGCAGATTAGGGGTTTAGTTGAGCACCTCTAGATGGGCCGGGCATGTCTTCCCTCTTCAGATAGGAGGTTGATGTTGTCGGGTGCCTAGAGGCGGTCTCCCTAATAGAGAGGAGAGTTAGGGCACACTAAGTGTTCGATAAAATAGCTAGTTTAGTAAAAATGCACCATATGCATCTTTAACAGCTCAGTTAGATACGTTAGAAGTATCTATTCAGTATTCTCAGTTTATTACAGCTTATATGGATCAGATATCCAATGGGTGGGCTCCCACAGTCGCCTCTAGGTTTAGATAACCTAGCTCTAGGTTCAGATAACCTAGAAACAATAGAATAAGCAAGTATTAGCTATTTCAGTATTTTATTTTCAGTGGCACTGTACTGGATCAGATATCCATTGGGTTGGACTCCCACAGTCGTCCCTAGGTTTAGATAACCTAGTTAACCCTACTAAATTTGGGACTTGCAAACCCGGGTCTAGTTAGGGATGCGCGCATAGCAAGTACAGCTGCCGGGCCCAAACAGCATGATTATGTATTTTCACTTATTATGAATTAGTTTTCAAAACTCAAAATTAGTTATGTTAGCTGAGTTGAATTCAGTATCAGTTAGTTTCAGCTTAGCTCATTATATGTTCAGCCCAGTTTTTCTATGATTTGGGTATGATAGCTCTATGTTCAGTTCATGTTAACATGCTTTAGTTGATAGTATGCCATGGCTAGTTTTGATTGCTGTGTATTGTATGATATATGCCATGATTGTGTGCTTATATGCCATGCCATGCTTAGTTTACTCGGTATATTCAGCATATGTTTTAAACAGCATGATTTTAAATCATATTTGCATCGTTGCATGTTTTTGTGAGGTAGATGGTTTCTTACTAAGCTTTTTAGCTTATAGATACTACTTTTCTTATACTGCAGATAAAGGTAAAGGAAAAGTGGACCAGTAGCGGAGGCTGGAGGTCAATGCAGATCAAGATGTGTGTGGCAGGAACTGGAATAAAAGATCCTCTAGGGATTTGCACCTACTATAGCATTTTACAGTTCATTAGTTTAGTTTTCGTGGTTTATGCACTTTTGAAATGCTAGAATGTTTAACTCATGGAAGATTGGTTTAAGTTGTTAGTAATTATGTTAGAATACTAGTTTTTATGTCATCAGTATGTTCCTCATGTAGTGTATAACTCATATGTGAGATTTTAGCATGAACAAGTGCTGAAATCAGAGTTCAGGGCTGAAATCAGAATTCTGATCGGTCTCCAGACCGATCAGGGCCTGGGCAGTGTCACTGGATCGGTCATCCGACCGATCCAGACAGATACAGTAGGCTACTGTATCCTCCTGGATCGGTCAGCCGACCGATCCAGCACGATACAGTAGTGTTCCAGAGAGTTTCGAGCGCCTGGATCGGTCTGCCGACCGATCCAGTTGGGAACAGAACGACCGCAGCTCCGATCGATCTGTGGATCTATCGGCAGGTTCGGTAGGTAGTTGGGAAGTTTAGTTTATAGTCCCTAGCTCAGTTGGGATGTCCAGTTTCCCTCCCCTAGCATGTGTACAACTCTTAGGTACACCTAGAACATTCAGATTAGTTTTTCAAAGATAATAGTTAGCAAAATTTTAATTAGCCCAGCTTTCCGCACAGTATAGCACAACATAACTGTAGCGATTCGACCTTACAGCCTAGTAGTAGAAGGCGGGTCATTACAAATACATACCCACCATTTGTTTCCTGGTTTAGAGAATAGGACAACATTGGCCAACCAACTGGGGAATTGCACCTCCCTGATAGACCCGGCTTCCATCAATTTATCCACTTCTTCTTTGTTGATCTGATTTTGGTCAATACTGAAATTCCTTTTTCTTTGCATGATAGGTTGAGCATCCGGGAAGACATGTAAAGAATGTTCCATTACTGAAGGAGAAACGCCCGTGACTTCCTTGGTCGTCCAAGCAAAGACATCATTATTTTTCTTCAAACACTGAATCAACTCTATTTTGAGAGTAGGATCAAGATCGGCCGCGACATAGGTGGTGGCTTCAGGTCGACCGGTCTGTATCTGGACCTCTTCCTTTTCATCATAAACCAGGACAGGTGGCTTCTCTTAAATAGCATTAACCTCCATTTTTTGCATTTTTCAGGCGGCACTGGCTTCAGTCCTGACGATCTCCACATAACACTTACGAGCCATCTTCTGATCACCACGTACTTCTCCGACCTGGTTATCAACAGGAAATTTAATTTTCTGACAAAAAGTAGAAACGACCGCCCTAAACTCATTTAAGGCCGGTCGACCCAGTATCACATTATAGGAGAAGGGGGCATCCACCACCATGAAGTAAGATCTTCTTATTCTCATGAGGGGCTCCTTCCCTAGAGATATGGACAATTTTATTTGGCCATGTGGTTGTACCTCATTACCAGTGAATCCATATAAAGGAGTCACCATCTGTTGAAGTTCGCTTGGGTCAATCTGCAGTTGATCAAAAGATTTTTTGAAAATAATATTTATAGAACTACCAGTATTTATAAAGGCACGGGAAATAGTATAATTGGCTATCACAACCTTAATTATTAATGCATCATCATGGAGTATCTCTACCCCTTCAAGATCTCTGGGCCAAAAACTGTTTCCGGCCCTGCTGCTCTCTACATGCTACACCCTACAGCATGGATCTCAAGTCTTCTAGCGTGTGCCTTCCTGGCCTTGTTGGAATCTACATTAGTGGGCCCGCCCACGATCATATTAATGCTACCCCGAGCGGCATTGCTTCTGTTCTCTTCTTGTCGGGCTGTCGTGGCCTCAGGCTGAGTTTTCTCAGGCATCTGAGTTGTACAGACCGGGTTTGGTAATACACCTTGTTGAGGTTCTACTGGGTGGTATTCTATCTTGAGCGGACTTTGCTACTTGGGATATTGTTGTTGATAATAGTTTCACCATTGATAACGATCCCTATTTGCTTTTTAATTTTTCAAAACAAAACAGTCTTCTGTATGATGACTGCTAGTCTTGTGATAAGTGCACCACCTTCTTGGTGCTTCTTGTTGCATCTCCACATGCTGTATGACTTGTGGATGATACTCTGTATGACGATGGGGTAGAAGGATTACTCGAGGCCCCTCAGGGGAGGAACGGGAGCGGGAGCCTTCTCCTTAACAGGAGCAGGAGAAGAAGTAGTATCTTCTTTTCTGCGTGTAGCCTGAGCTTCTTCAACATTAATGAATTCAGTAGCACATTCAATTAATGAGTCAAAATTGGCAGGAGGATTTCTCACCAGATCTTTAAAGAAATCATTATCATTCAAGCCTTGAGAAAAGCACTTACTAATATCTCAGTAGTGGCAATCACATCGATGGATACCTGATTGAATCTCTTAATATAGGCTCTAATGGACTCTTTAGCTCCTTGTTTAATTGAGAATAAGCTCCAGGGAGTTTTGTGATACCTCTTGTTGCTGGAAAAATGTTGCAAGAAAACCTTCTTGAAATCCTTAAACCTTGGGATAGAAATTTTCTGGCAATCTTTTGAACCAACGTTGAGCAGCTCCTCCAAGTGTTGTAAAGAACATCCGACACTTCACTCCATCATAAAATTGTTGTAATAAAGCTACATTCTCAAATTTTAATAAATGATCCTCTGGATCTGTGGTTCCAGTGTAGTCACCGATCTAAAGATTTTGATATCGTTTAGGAAGCAGATCATCCATTACGCCTTGAGAAAATAGAGAAATAATTCTTTCTGGTGAGCTATCACTAGCCACCATCATTTTAGCTTTGCGTTTCTCCTTGTCTCATGCCTCTCCAGAGGATTCTTGAAATACAGGCCTTCATCCTCCTTGTTCGAAAGGAGTACGAAGGAAAGCTTGAGTGCATCTTGTTGGGGAAGCAATGGCCGGAGTAATATACATGTGATCTTCCTCTTCCAACTCTCTTTCCTTCTGATGATCAGTAGTCAAGATTGCTGGATTATGAGCTACTGGCATATTAGCTCCAGTATGAGCTTGCTATTGTTGTTGTTGTTGTTGTTGTAGAGCCTTTTACACATGCATGCTAATAAGGAAATCTAGATCTTCACGACTAATAGTGAGTAGGTTTGATTTTCCAGCGTCTTCCATCTTGCAATCTCACATCCAGGTGAAATTCCCACAGACGGTGCCAAATTTGATCCTGTTTGAGAAGCTTGACAAAATGAAAAGCTGGGAAGAGAACTTACTGCTGATGAAGAAAAAACCTTGAGGACTTTCGATCCGAGAAAACCAAATCGGATCCGAAAGAATAAGGCCACAGAACACCTCCTTGTACGAAGATCCAAGGAAGAATAGAAGAATTTAGTGAAGAATATCGAGATCTGAAGCTTCCATGGCTTCCTGCGCACAAGAGACCAACCAACACTACTGTTAGTGACCTAAGACCGTGGTGGGAATCCCTGGCTAGGCCCTCCGACGCTCAAGTCAGTGATCTCTCTTAGTGTGGAAGGAAGAAGATGAACAGTAGCCAGAACTAGGGTTTGCAATAGATGACTATGTGTGTGGTGAGCAAGAGCATACCTGGCCAATGAAGAGGATTCCCCTTTTTATACCACTTCATATAACCTCCATAGTCATGAAGTGGACTCCGGTTTGTTACAGTTTGTTATGAGATGATGTAAGCCATGTACTTGTAGAAAATAACATTTAAGGAATCTTTTTCGTACCCTAGATGTACCTTCTTTGTCGCCTAGCACCTGTAGAAGAGTCTAGAAACATTCTTCTAGCCAAACCAATCAACCTATTATACAATCACATAAGTTATTTATGAATATTCTCGAAACATTTGTTTTCGCCCTGTCCTATCTTTTCTTAAGCATGTTACCCCGACTGATATTGGCCTATATTTCCTTAAGCCTGTTGTCCTGGCCGATATTGGCTTATATTTCCTTGAACCTGTTGTCTCGATCGATATTGGCCTATATTTTCTTAAGTGTGTTACCCCGGCCGATATTGGCCTATATTTTCTTAACCCTATTACCCCGGCCGATATTGACCAATATTTCCTTAAGCATGTTGTCTCGACCGATATTGGCCTATATTTCCTAAAACCTATTGTCCCGGCCGATATTGGCCTATATTTTCTTAAGTGTGTTACCCGGCCGATATTGGCCTATATTTCCTTAAGTTTATTATCCTGGCCGATATTGGCCTATATTTCCTTAATCATGTTACCCCGGTCGATATTGACTTATATTTCCTTAAGTCCGTTGTCCCGGCCGATATTCATACTTGCTTAATTCTACTATCTCTTTTTCCCTTTTTCACTAGGGACCTACTAAACCTAACCTATATCATACACATTTACATAAAGAGATCAAGTTGGCTTTCTATTTCTGAACTATACCAAGGGTTTTAATCCACAAGCAATAAGATGATGTAGACATGATACTTAAAAACAAAACTATATGCAATCAATGGAAACTTGAAAGCATGTTCAGTTAATAAATTTATTTCATTCTGGTGATTCCATTTATTATGATTGGTTGCCACAACTGAGGGGTAGTAGATGCATTTGACTAAAGAAACAACAAAAGAATACATCAGAAGAAATTTGAATGTTTTATTGTGTTGTCGAGTCACAAATTCTATTAATAGGTCTTCAAGGTACACAAAGATTAGGAAGACTAAGGCATTAATTGAAGCAACAGGTAAAAGAAATACTATTAGTGAATTTATACATAAATGTAATATTAAGCAAAACCAAACAAAAATGAAATAAGATATGAAAAACATAGAACTCTTATCCTAATTGTTAGAAAAAAAAGGAGAAACAAGAAAGAGTTAAGACGTACACAAACCTAAGAGAAGACGAATGATGGCTTCGGCACATTGCTAGAAAAGGCAGTAGATCGAGTCTGTGCAAGCGATGGCTTGTGGCATAAGAAAGAAATGTGGCGGCGTACGAAAAATAGAACTGTGTGCACCATGAGAAAGAGGTGCAGATGAGGCGGTGTGCAAAAAATAAACTATGGTTTGTGGTGTCAGACAACAAATAGGAGAAGAGGAGATTAAAGGAGATCGAAGGAGAAAAGGAGATTAAAGGAGAAGAGGAGATTGAAGAGGTCGTGTGCAGCGTGAGAAAGAAGTTCAGCGAAGGAGAAGAGGAGATCGAAGAGGCTGTGTGTGTGAGAAAGAAATTCAGCACAGGGGATAAAGATGGATCGAGGAGGGTTTTAATTAGAAGAATTATTAATAGATTAATAATGACACTTATTAAAAATGTCAGCATATAGGGTATAATTTGATATTTAATTTTTAATTATTTTTATTTTTTGATAAGTGTTATTAGAAGGTGTCTATTATGACACTTATAAATAAGAGGCGTTAAGGTAATATCACAATAGACTAATTTTCTTGTAGTGGTTGAACACTTGGGATACTTGGAAAGCTAAGTTGGAAAGCCTGCACCGATCGGAGGGAGAAGCTCAATTGCATTGAGGTGGTGAAAGAATAAGAAAACCAATTCTACACTTATCGGAGAGAGAAGTTCGATCCTGTTGAGATCGTAAGGAGAATAAGAAGACCAATTTTGTACCAATCGAGGAGAGAAGCACAAACCCATTGAGTTTGTTGGGAGGATAGTGTAAAGAACTAGAGTGCTAAACACGCAGAAAGTGCAGCAAAAAAACTAGTTTATTTCCAGAAGATCCATACGAAGGAAAACCATATACTAAGTTTTGTTAAAGGGAGTCATCTTTGTTATGTAAACACAAAATCTCAACAGCAAGGATCTCAGCACGATCATGTGTTCATGCCTCTTTTGGTATCCACTTGAACAAGCCTTCCGTCCGTCTTACGAACTCACGAAGTGGAGAAGAAAACCAACCAAAGGTTGTTCAAGCAACCTTTGTTGCATAAACACAAACTCCTGAGAGCAAGGATCTCAACACGATCAAGTGTTCGTGACTCTTTTGGTATCCACATGAACAAGCCTTCCATCCATCTTATGAATTCACAAAGTGGAGAAGAAAACCAACCAAAGGTTGTGCTAGCAAGCTAAATGGAGGTTTCAACCAAATGAAGAGAGGAGAGAAGAAGAAGAGCAAGAACACAAAATCGCATCATAAAAATGAATCAAAAACTCTTTTGTACTCATTCATGAAATTGCCTTAATGTCCATTGCAATATTTGTCTTTATCCAATGCATGTTTAATTCAAAATTGATCATCTTTTGCTCTTCATCTAATACATGATCAATTCTAAATTTAACACTCCTCTTCCTTGATGAATTCAAATTCATTAAGTCACTCAATGAGTCTAACTCATTAATCATCATAAATTCAAATTGACTCAATGAGTCTAATTCGAATTGGACTCAATCCAATAGTTGGATTCAATTGAGTCTACACAATGAGTCTAATTCGTATTAGACATAATCTAATGATCTATCATATAAACTCATCTCCAAATCAACTTGGTCTTTGTGTATAACCCAATAGGTTCTTGTAACGTTGACAATGTATAACTTTAGATATATGATCCTGTCTGAAATCTGTGAGAAGGCATGCTGGCTCCAATGAACAGTGGCTCCGAGGAAGATGAACTTCTAGAGATTCAAAGGGGCTTCTCAACAATCTTGTGCACAGCAAAATGAGCCAACAAAGCGTTAGCGAGATAAGGCCAGGGTGGGAATCCCTGGCTAAGCCCTCCGACGCTCAAGTCAGTTCTCTCTCTTTAAAGTGGAGAAGCCAAAGTACAGTAATGAAAGTACAAATAAGTAGAGTTTTAGATAACAGAGTTTGTGAGCGTCAGCATACTTTGCTATCTGAGAGGACTCTCCTTTTATACCACTTCATACAACCTCCACAATCATGAGGTGGTCCTCGATTTGTTAGAGTTTATTAAAAGATAGAGAAAGTATAACATGGACCTCTCCCAATAATTCTTCAAGGAATCTTTTTCATACCCCAGATGTACCTCTTTTGTAGTTTATGGCATCTCATTTTAATGAAATATGCAGAAGAATGTACCCCTGCAACTGAAGAAGCTTCAAGAAAATATTTTCGGCCAAACTTGTCAAGCTATCATAAAATAATCTACTACATGTGTGTTGACCGGTCATTTAAGTCGATGACATATTAAGAATATCTTATGAAGCATATCTCGACTAGTCATTTGAACCAATTATATAATGAGAACACCTTTTGTGAAGTATATCTCGACTGGTTGTTTAAACCAATCATGTATGAAGAATACCTGAAGCATATTCTAACTGGTCATTTATATACTAGAAGCCTTATAAGGCCGAGTGACTCTAAGCTCGGTCGGGCTTTACCTGTTCGAGCACATATGAGGGCGTTTGTGCTTGTTTGGTCTTCACTCGGTCATTCATATACCAGAAGCTTTACAAGTTTGAGAGCCTCTAAGCTTGATCAAGCTTTATCAGTCTGAGCGCATACAAGCATGTTTGTTCTTGTTCGTCCTTCGCTCGGTCATTCATATACTACAAACTTTATAAGGCCGAGTGCCTCTAAGCTCGGTCAGGATTTTCCCGTCCGAGCACATACAAGCATGTATGTGCTTGTACGACCTTCGCTCGATCATTCATATACTAGAAGCATTATAAGACTGAGTGGATCTAAGTTCGGTCGGGCTTTACCCGTCCGAGCGCATACAAGCATGTTTGTGCTTGTTTGGCCTTCGCTCGGTCATTCATATACTAGAAGCTTTATAATGTTGAGTGCCTCTAAGCTCAGTCTAGCTTTACTCATCCGAGCGCATACTAGCACGTTTGTGCTTGTTTGGCCTTCGCTCAGTCATTCATATACTAGAAACTTTATAAGGCCGAGCATCTCTAAGTTCAGTCGAGCTTTGCCCGTCCGAGCGCATACAAGCACATTTATGCTTGTTCGGCCTTCGGTCAGTCATTCATATATTAGAAGCTTTATAAGGCCGAGCGCCTCTAAGCTCGGTCAGGATTTGCTCATCCGAGCGCATATAAGTATGTTTGTGCTTGTATGACCTTCTTTTGATCATTCATATACTAGAAGCTTTATAAGGTCGAGCGCCTCTAAGCTTGTTCGGGCTTTGCCCGTCCGATCGCATACAAGCACATTTGTGCTTGTTTTGCCTTCACTCGGTCATTCATATACTAGAAGCTTTATAAGGCCAAGCGCCTCTAAGCTCGATCGAGCATTACCCGTCCGAGCTTATACAAGCACATTTGTGCTTGTTCGTCCTTCGCTCGGTCATTCATATACTAGAAGGTTTATAAGACTCAGCGCCTCTAAGCTTGGTCGAGCTTTGCCTGTCCGAGCGCATACAAGCATGTTTGTGCTTGTTCGGCCTTCACTCAGTCATTCATATACTAGAAGCTTTATAAGGTAGAGCACCTCTAAGCTCAGTCGGGCTTTTCCCGTCCAAGCACATACAAGCACATTTATGCTTGTTCGACCTTCTCTTGGTCATTCATATACTAGAAGCTTTATAAGGCCGAGCACCTCTAAGCTTGGCTTGGATTTGCCTGTCTGAGTGTATATAAGCACGTTTGTGCTTGTACGGCCTTCGCTCAGTCATTCTTATACTAGAATCTTTATAAGGCTGAGTGGCTTTAAGCTCGGTCGGGCTTTGCCCGTCTAAGCGTATACAAGCACGTTTATTTTTGCTCGACCTTTTATTCGATCGACATTTACCCTACTGATCATACATTCGACCAACCATGAGCATTCCCTCCTTTCTCTCCTCCTTGACTTCCACTTTGAAGGGTTGACCTATCATAACCCATATCACAAGCCTTCCTATCAAGTCTAGTCTAAAGAGGTGTTACCGATTAACTAGATATCAGTTTTAGTTTTGTCTACCTACTCGTCCACCTTATTATTTTATATTTTCTTTTCTTTAATTGTGCTTAGAGAGTTGAGCCTCTTTTTAAAATTCTCTCGTTTATAATTGGTCCTTTAATGGAGAAAGAATGTTTTAGTCTTTCATGTTGGAGGCGCACGAAGATATGGCACCTCAACCCAAGCATGATTTGGTCTTTCATGTCCATCATAAATGCTCGTTTGCGGGTGAGCACCCCATGACATTTTCTTCCATTTTTCGAAGAAACCCCTCACATGCTTCTTTACTAGTGCCCTATCACATATTCTCCTCAGCAAATTAACAACTCTCTGTGCACGAGCCATTTTAATTCAAAGGTGATCCTTATTAGCTGTGCCACACTAAAACCCTAAGCCCTTTTTTATTTCTTTACCCCTCATCTTCTTTAACTCATTTCCTAGTGATTCTTTTTATTGACCTTTTCCAACAGCCGATGCCCCTTCATTTTTCTCGACCTTCTTCCACCACCTCCTTTCCGTAAGAACTTAGTAAGTCGCTTATTCTTTAGTTGTTTCCGCGTTCCACCATGGCTAAGGAATCATTGGTCCCTTGGTACACTCAGACTCATTCATCTTTTGGTACTGCCGATAGGACTTCCATTCTTCTTCAATATGAAATCCCTAAAGAGTATTGTATTAAGCTTCCCAACTCTGATGCCTATCCTCATCTTCCTCCTGATAACTATGTTACTTTTTTCAAGGATCAATTGGTGGCGGGTTTACGTTTTCCCATTCCTCCCTTCTTAACAAAGATAAGCCAGTACTTTGGTATTCCTTTGCAGTAATTCTCCCAAATGCTTTTTGTAGGATCGAAAAGGGCTAGAGGGGTGGTGAATAGCGCTCGTGGCTATTTCATTCATTTTGAGTAAATACGCAGCAAAAAATGAGAACAACTAAACAATCACAAATACCAAGAGTTACTTGATTCAGAGCCTATGGCGACTCCTACTCCAAGGCTCACACGTAAGAGTGCTTTTGATAGGCAATCACTAATCAATCTGAAATAGTACAAAATGATTATAGTTGTAGTACATGTAACTATCAAGTAAAATAATACCGACAACTCTGTATGAAGAAATCTCTAGAAGAATCATTGTTGGAGCTTTCAGGCATCGTGGAAGCGTTTTCTGAGCAGCTCAAAGAAGCGAAAGTCGGTCGTTGTGTTGTTTTGAAGCTCCTGGTCGAAGCTGCTTTTATAGGCTGTTTCGAGTGTCTGGAACCCCTCTAGGCACCTGAACCATGTGGCTCAGCCACTCCATGCATGCCACATCAGCTTCGCGATGACTTTTGAGTTTCGGGTGTCTGGACTGACTCCGGGTGCCCGAACTAGCTCAGGGCGCCCAGACCAGTTTTGGGCGCCCAGACCAATTTTTTCCAACCCTTATTTTCTATAAAAATAAAGCTAGTCCAAGCATAAAATAATATATATATATATATATATAAACTGAAATTTGACAGCTTTTGACTGTCTGATTCTGACTTTAAGTTTCGTCAAAACTCTAGGTCGAACCGACACCTACTGTTCCCTCTTCGGGGAATACGTCCTCACCTACTCCTCTGCGGAGAAGTTACCTGTTGCCAAATTGATCCTCCAAATCAACTAGACTTTTGCTCAGTGTCTGAATTTTTTGGTCTTCATGCTGGACGTTCGCTCCACTACACGCCCAGACTTCCACTCGGTTCGCGACACCAAGATTTCAACCTAGAGTCCCAGACTCTTGGATTTTGCCTAAAGTCTTCGACCTGCCAAGACTTTTCGCCTAGGGTTACCACCTCCTAGGACCTAGGGTTACCATCCCCTAGGATTTTCCACCTTCCTAACCGCAGCTAGGACTTTTGCCTAAGAACACTTAGGACTTTCCTACAATCTCATTCAAACTCGTTAGATCACAAATAATCTTAACGTTGAATCCTTTGTCATTATCAAAATTCAGGTTCGATCATCGGATGCTTCCCACACCAACAATCTCCTTCTTTTTTATTATGGCAACAAAAGTCAAAGTTAAGTAAAGCATAACTTGATTATAAGAACATAAATGTGCATAAAAAGACGTAATATCAAGATGCAAGTGCAATTTAAAAAGATGCAATATTTAGAACAACTTGTTGTCGCTCCCCCTTAATTACTTATTCACTACTTAACTTCACTTCTCTCTCCCCTTTTGCCATATATCAAAAATAATAAACAGAGAGAAGGATGTAAAGATAGGAAATTCGTAGCTCCCCTGAAAGGTAGCTCTTACTTGAGAAAAAAAAATATTGGCAAGTTCGTAGTTTTGAAAGTAGACTTTAATTTAAGAACTTAGCAAATTTTTTAAGCTTTGAAAGTGATTTAGGGTTTACTAAAAACTTAGCTAGATTTAAGCTTTGAAAATGACTTAGATTTTTAAAAAAACTTAGATAAAATTAAGTTTTGAAAAACACTTAGCTAAATTAGAAATGTTTTCAAAAATACTTAGCCTTTTAAAAAAAAAAAACTTTGTCTAGTAATTTAGTTAAGTACATAACTTTAAAAAATATGGATAAAAGCTCAGTTAAGTACTTAGAAAAAAGATTTTTATAAAAAGCTTAGTTAAGTACTTAGGTAAAAAAAACTTTAGGTAAAAATACTTTAGCATAAAAATAATTTTGTTTAAATACGTAGCTTTAAAAATATTTTGATAAAAACTTAGCTTTAAAAATAGTTTCTTGTTAAAATACTTAGCTAAGTAAATGACTTCTTTGAAAATATACTTAAAAATACTTTAGCAAATACTTAGTTTTTGTATTTTCAAAATAATTTATTTTTCTTTTCAAAAATTGAACTTCCTCTTTTAGAAATATTTTGAACTTTTGAAAAGTTTAACTCTAAAAAATAATGCTTTAACAAAATAAAAATAATATCTTAAACTTCTTTGCACTCTCCCTTAATTAATGGCAACAAAAATAATTTAGGATCCTAGAGTCCAAGCATGAAAAAAATGTAAAAGTTATTATTTATTTTCCTGATTTTCTATCTCATGCATTCTAGGTTATCAAACATGTTCAGCTTATGAGTGTGTGTGAGACGGAGTTAAGTTAATTTTATCTTAAACATTGAAAGATATTTATGATCTTGAAGTATATTTCAAAAATAATTTAAGTTAAATTTAGATTTTGAAAATACTAAAATTGAGATTTTAAAATATAATTTTGAAATATAATTAAAATTTAAAGATTAATTGAACATTTGAAAATAATTAAGATTTGTAAATTAAGTATACTTGTGTAATTGATTATGATTTTAAAATTAATAAGATTTTGAAATTAATTAAGCTTTTGAAATTAATTATGATTAGAAATTAATTATACTTGTGAAATTAATTAAGATTAAAATTAATCTTTCAAAATTAATCAATTTTTTGTAATTAATTATGATTAGAAATTAATTACACTTGTAAAATTATTTAAGATTTTGAAATTAATTTTTCAAAATTAATTAAGTTTTTGAAATTAATTATGATTAGAAATTAATTTTACTTGTGAAATTAATTAAGATTTTGAAATTAATCATCATTTAATTATGATTTTGAAATTAATCAAGTTAACTTAATTGAATTAATTAATTTGGGTTTGGGTAACTACTTTATGTTTTAAATCTAGGACCATCTCACCTTTTTCTAGATTCAACCTTAATAGTTTTTGTAAGATGACTAATTTTATCTTTGATTTAGATTATCATCTAAGAATTGATTTATATTTGAGTTTGACTTAAATTTTACAATCTATCAATTAAATAATCATTTCATAGATTGGATTCCAGGTTATGGCGAGGCACTAGACCTTCTTGGGTATGAGATCATCCACCACTTCTAGACAAAGTCTTTCAAAGAAATTAGATATTTAATTTTCTTTTTGAAACTCCTAGGTCTAACTAGTCAAGTGTAAATCACGCCTAGGTCCTTATCTAGCCTAGTCTAAGCATGCATAATAAAGCAATAAAAACAAGCATTAAACAAATTTATTTATTGACAAAGATGGTCTTTCTATTGGCTCCCCCTAGATCATAGGCTAGATAGGGTCTATCAAGGTAATGGATTTGATCCTTAGGGATCCAATATTGACCAAGTACTGTCACGCCCCCAAAGGAGTTCCTGCCAGACAAAAATCCGACAGCATCTCCCCTGTACCGGTGACAATATGAAGCATCACTACAAACAAAATATACATCAGCCACATGCGGCTGGAATATTTATATACACAACCACGCAGTTATAATAACAGCCCACACGGCTAGAATGAAACAATCACAACCACGCAGTTATATATAAAACAGCCCACACGGCTGTACAAAACGAAAACGGAAAGCCCACACAAGACAAATAGATACAATGCATGCCGGCACAGCTTAAATACAACACCAAAAGAATAAGATAGCCACATGGCTAAACACAAATACAATGCCACGAATAAGAAAAGAATATACAATAGAAAACGAACACAGTCTTCGGATGTGACGTAGGACCCGGCAGACAGGATACTCCGAGCGACACTCCAACCATCTACCTGAAAACATAAATGTATACATGCGGTGGTGAGTATACGTAACTCAGCGGGTAATAGACAAGATAGTGCATGGTCAATAAACAAACATGGAGATCACAAGTATACAGTCTCAGTAGGGAATAAGAACATGATCATACTATCATAATCAATGCATCTGAACATACCTGACATAATAACCTGACATAAAATGTACAAACCACAACTAACATAATGACAGATACATACCTAATCTGGAATCAACACATGGTACAATGATCAGTAAACTCACCGGATCTGCAACAGATATACCCGTGACACCTGTGCAATATAAGTACGACTGCATATACATGTAAAATAAATGACATGTATGCAGCATGACAACCAAATGCAACAATCATATCGCAAACAAATGCAACATATCACAAACACATGCAACTAATATCTAGTAGGCATGTATGCAAATATATCTCCAAAGATGCACCGCGCATCAAATGCAAAAGTGCATGCATGCTCCATGGTCACCCCCGCCACCTCTCCGAACACCACGACCCCTGTATGGCCGAGAGGCTTGGGTCTGTGATGACTGTACTACCCTCCAGCCCACTATATAGTGGTCGAGGCGGACAGTCCGCAAGTAGCTATCTAACTACATAGCATCAGGGTCCCTGACTGCTCACAACGCCGGATCTCACTAAACCTCGTGACCGGGTGGCACGACAGGACTAGCAGCAACTGCTCCAACTACCACTACCCATGAGTGGCCGAGTGTGCGGTGCTAAACCAAACCAACTGACGACTCTCTCACCACAAGGGAGAATGGTCATCAGATGCAATGAATGATGAACATGATATATTTATATATAATCATCATTCATGCAATAACCCCAAACCTCATAAATATCTCCAACATGAGTATAATCGTCATGATACCTCCACGTATCCCACCAAACATATGTACACTCTACACATGTATAATCAACCAAAAAATCTCCAATAATCCCACCAGACACATGTACACAAAAGATAAGTACAATCAACATGTATCATCCAATAACAATACAATAGACATGTGTATATACTCTAAACATACAATCAACAGAACTCCTCCAAAAGTACACGACAAATACGTATGTACACACCACATGTAAATGCACGGTCAACTAGATGACTCCTATAACACATACCCATCTATGTATAGTCCACATCATATACCCAATCAGCATGGGAATACCAACAACCCGACAATCCCTACAAGCCATACTCTACATGTGTAATCACAACAGAGTGGAGACTGTATATGAATTAAAATAGATCATCACAAGGGTCAAGCATAAGTATCATGCAGGAAAAACAGCAACCGATCATGATATAAGATAAAGCTGCCTAATTCATCCAATAATATCCATGCACTAAGTACAAGAAAATCTATATAGAGGCCAAGGAAGAAATACCTGCCTTTAATCTGTCGATCATGATAAAATAAATCCCACATCGTGATGAACATCCCACATCAAAGTCCTGCATAAATCAATACATATATTTCATTTAGCTAAATTCATATGAATTAAATAGCTAAATAAAATCCCTAATCCAATTAGGATCACTCCAACCAAATCTAATATCTGATTAATCTTCCAATTAATCCTCAATCCAGCTTCTCCTAAATCCAAACATAATCCAAACTCATCATAAATCCTTCTAAATCCACCAATCAATCCAAGATTCAACCAAATCAATATATCACAGTCGATTTCCAATTCCTTAACCATGAATCAATCCCACACAATTCATCCATTTCAACTAATTAATCCATAATCAATTCAACCTACATCACCCTAATCACACCCAAATATAGTCATGAGATTAACTTCAAAACTCACCTAACCTCAGAAGATCAATGGGTGATCCACAGCCGAAGATGTGCTTGCTGCCGAAAAGGGTGAGCAGTGTTGGGCGGAGCTTTTACCATCTAAACCAAAAACCCTAAATCAGTACCCTAGCCACTTGGTTCATATTCTAAATATGTGAACAAACCAACAACATGACATGAGTGTCCTTGTTACCTTATAGCTCCTTACAGTGAATGCTCACTGTTCTAGCAGCAACAACTACAACCAGGGGCCGCCAATGATGCTACCAGCGTAAACAGAGGAGACAAGAAGGCTTAGCATTTCGTCAAACACCTGCCATGCATCACCAACATGAATAACCGAAAACAAGAAACGTTACTGCCTACAGTCTTGTGATGAAGCATTAGACTACCCTTGTCACTGCCCAACCTAAGGATCAGCTGGAGGAAGAAAAGAAAAACAAGAATCAACTTCACCACATACCTTCCCGTGGCTGAAAGTATCACGACTAATCCGGTAGGTTGGTGCGGTGAGAAACAGGAGCTAGGGCTCTGATCATCATGCGATGTCGCCTCCTCTCCGCTCATCATCGTGGTACTTGGACGGAGCGACCCCCCTGTTGATGAGATCGGAGGCGAGACGCTGCGACTCCGGAACCCCTAAGGGATCACCAGCCGTGGGCGCGCCAACAGCGATCTAGGGCAGGGGAGAATAGAG